>NW_026652320.1:754235-793079 GCF_009828535.3 Hylobates moloch
AAAAAAAAAAAAAAAAAAAATTCTTGGCATCTGGCAGGTACAACATGAAAAATTTAGAAAATTAAAATCTAAAAGTCATAGACATAATGCTGAGCAAGCCATACACACAAAGCATACATACTTAATGAGTCCATTGCTATGAGGTTCTAGAATAAGCACACTCATCTAAGGAAATGATGAGTTTCCCTTGCAGGGAAGGTGGGGATTGAACAGGTCACAAGGGAACTTTTGGGCAGATGGAGATGTCTATATTATGATAGAGACATAAGATACATGGGTGTATTCATTTGTCAAATTGTACAGTTAAGGTGTGTGCATTTTGATATGTACATCTTACTTTAAAAATGTATAAAGAAGACAATAACCATCACCTAAAGTCACACAAACCAAAGTTAACCTACCAACACTTTTTAATTACCAGATAGCCATTTTTTCTTGCAAAGTTTATGAAGTTGAGATTATATTGAATATATAATTTTGTTTTTTTAAGTTTATATAGAAGTTTTTCCCGTATCATTAAACATCTTAATCAACATCATTTTTAAGTAAGTGCCTGATTTTCCATTGTTTGGGTAATCTGGAAATCATATACCATCTCTACGGTATTGGGCATGTAGGTTGCTTTGGCAATAATGAATAACACTGTGATTAACATCTGTGCTCATATGTCTTTGTCTGCATTTCTGATTATTTCCCTAGAAGATTCCTGGAAGAGGAATTACTGGGTAAAGTGTATGAATATTTTAAGGCTTTCCGGAATGCACTCCTATCAACAGCGTGGACTCTGTGCTTTTCTGCCTGCACCCTCACCAGCCTTGAGTAGTGTCTTAGTCTTAATTTTGCATAATGCAGTAGGGGAAATAGTATTTTATTGTCATTATTTGCCTTTCTGTGATCACTGGTAAAGCTGATCATTTACCCACATGTTTTGAGCCATTTTTATTCCCTTATCTGTGAACTGTCTATTCATGTCCCTACCCGCTTTCCTATGTTGATATTTTAGTGTTTTTCTTGTCAAAGTACAAACGCTTTAAAGACTGAGACGACTACTTCCTTCTCTACCGCATTTTGTGATTCCCATTCCCAGCTGGCTTTTAATTTTGTGGCTTTTTAAAAAACTTGCATTTACCATTCATCCATCTAGTTGGAATTGTTTCCCTTTGCTTTCGTTGTTAATGCTCCCATGTCTTGTAGCTCAGGGTGGGATATTATAGGTGGAGTCAGCCATGTGAGCTACAGCCTGGAATCTGGAAGGAGATGTTAAGGTCAAGAGAGAGGGGCTGAGGGCACGGGCTTCTGTTGGGAACTAGGAAAGAGACTTGGCGAGATGTGTGAGGAGGGGACTGAATCAGCAGAGCTCTTCCTACAGGTGGGGAACAGGCACTGTGTGGTGGATGGGCAGGTAGGGCACAGAGGCTCTGGAGCTCAGCTATTCACTGCATCACCATTGACCACTTGAAATGTGCCTAGCCTCAGCTGAGATGTGCTGTGGGGTAGAAAGCACATCCAGATCTCAAAGACTTAATATGAAAAAAAAGAATATCCAATAATTTTTTATATTGATTGCATGCTGAGATGACATGTTGGCTATATTCAGTTAAATGGAATATATTTCTAAAGTTAATTTCACCTGTTTTATTTTCCTTTTATTTATTTTTACAGTACAGTATGAACATAGCTCTTTTACTTTTTTAATGTGGCTACTTAAAAATTTTAAATTCCATGTGTGGCTCACATTCTTTTTCTTTTTTTTTTTTTGAGACGGAGTCTTGCTCTGTCGCCCAGGCTGGAGTGCAGTGGCGCGATCTCGGCTCACTGCAAGCTCCGCCTCCCGGGTTCACGCCATTCTCCTGCCTCAGCCTCTCCGAGTAGCTGGGACTACAGGCGCCCGCCACCACGCCCGGCTACATTTTTTGTATTTTTTAGTAGAGATGGGGTTTCACCGTGGTCTCAATCTCCTGACCTCGTGATCCGCCCGCCTCGGCCTCCCAAAGTGCTGGGTCACATTCTTTTTCTATTAGCAGCTCTGCAAGAAAGTCAGAGAGCAGCCTTCAGGGGTAGCCCCTGCTGTTGACCAGCTGAGGATCCTGGTGGTGGGGTGTCTACACTCTGGCAGACACTGTGCTAGGTGCTTGGGTCTGCTTGTCTTCATGAGATAACTCGCGATAATCCTGTGAGTCAGGTCACATGATACCCATTTTAGAGATGAGGGAACTGAGGGTGAGATCTTAAATCATGTGAACAAAACCACATTGCTAGTGAGTGGCAGGACCAGGACTTCTGATTTGGGTCTTGTACTGTTTCTAGCCCATGATGGGGAAGTCACTTAATCTCTCTGAACCTCAGTTGCCACATCTTTAAAATGTGGGTGTCACAGGTTGGGTCCTCTAGGAAGCAGACACTGGGATGGAGATTAGCGTGTGGGAAATCTATTATGGCATGCTCTGCAGATCAACACTGTGGGGGCAAGACAAGGAAGCAGGGCTGGGCAGAGGGAGAAGCTGGGCTACCAGGCAGGCAACAAGGACTCAGCTGACCCCACGGGGAGCTCTGGAGCTAGGATGGCCCTTCAGAGCAGCCCACACTGGGGTGAGAAGGCCAGGCCTTATGGACCCACATCAACCAGTCATTGGATGTTGCTTCCCTGGGGGAGGGGCATGACCTGGAGTGAGGTGTCTCACTTCAGCCAAGAAAGAAAAATGCACTGAGGGCTGTCAGGGAACAACCTTCCCAGTGGCTGGGGAGAAAATCAAGCAATCTTGAAGAAGGATCTAGGCAGCAGGGCACAGCGTCCATGACAATGGCTAACAATAATAAATAACTGCATTACAGGGCTATATAAGGATCAAATGAGGATATATATTAAGGAAATATATAATGCAGAATATATATCATATATAGTACATCCTTTTATATATATGAGGCTCTCTATCTCCTCGATACAAGGATCAAATGAAGATATAAAATAAGGAAGTCATTTATCAAAATATTACTATTATCTTGTGTATAATAGTGTGCTATTATATCCATCATGTATAATAGTGAGCTGCCAGTTGTTTGTAAGAAAGGTGACATAATGACGAGATTAATGTTCCAAGAAAGAACAAGCTGACACTGGTATGAGATGGTTTCTAAATTATACATAGAAAGTAAAGAGACCTCATCGTGGGCAGGTATGGTTCTGAGGTGATAAAAACCTGGACCTAGGTCATGGCCTAGGAAATGAACGAGGAGAGAGGATGTAGCAGCTGTTTTAAGGGTAGAATTAACAAAAATCGATGACTAGTTATATAGAGGAAACTACTTTGATGCCTGAGGTTTCAAATTTGGGTGGCAGGAAGTTAGAAGTGCCATGATGAAGGCAGGAAATGTGCAAGAAGGAAAAGGTTTTTAAAAGGGTAACAAATTATATTGTTGTGAGCAGCTTTGAAAAGTCTCACTGTTGACTCTCAGAATGTGAGTGGAAGCAGTTGACAAAAGGAAGCATGTCCTTCAGAGGAAAAGTACCCTCTCACCAAATTTACTGCTAAAAAGCACCACTCAAAACAGCCAGAAAATACTCTTTTAAGAGTAATTTTCTCAATTACAATTAGCCCTTCAGTTACACAGGTTTGAACTGCATGGCTCCACTTAGACAAAGATTTTCTTCTGCCTCTGCCAACCCTGAGACAGCAAGACCAACCTCTCCTCATTGTCTTCCTCCTCAGCCTAGTCAATGTGAAAACAACAAAGATGGAGACCTTTATGGTGATTCACTTGCACTTAATGAATAGTAAATATATTTTCTCTTAAGATTTTAATTTCCAACTTTCATTTTAAGTTCAGAGGTACATGTACGAGATGTGCAGGTTTGTTACATAGGTAAACGTGTGCCATGGTTTGCTGCACAGATCATCCCATCATCCAGGTATTAAGCCCAGCATTCATTAGCTATTCTTCCTGGTCCTCTCCCTTCTCCAACCTCCCACCCTCTGACAGGCCCCAGTGTGTGTTGTTCCCCGTCCCATGTGTCCATGTGTTCTCATCATTAGGCTCCTACTTACAGGTAAGAACACGCCATATTTGGTTTTCTGTTCCTGCGTTAGTTTGCTAAGGATAATGGCCTCCAGCTCCATCCATGTCCTTGCAAAGGACATAATCTTGTTCCTTTTATGGCTGCATAGTATTCTGTGGTGTACATGTACCACATTTTCTTTATCCAGTTTATCATTGATGGACATTTAAGTTGATTCCACGTCTTTGCTATCGTGAGTAGTGCTGTGATGAACCTACACGTGCATGTGTCTTTATAATAGAATGATTTATATTCCTTTGGGTATATATCCAGTATTGGGATTGCTGTGTCTAATGGTATTTCTGCCTCTAGGTCTTTGAGAAATCGCCACAGTCCTCCACAATGGTTGGACTAATTTACACTCCCACCAACAGTGTAAGAGTTCCTTTTTCTCCACAACCTCGCCAGCATCTACTGTGTTTTTTACTTCTCAATAATAGCCATTCTGACTGGTGTGAGATGGCATCTCATTGTGGTTTTGATTTGCATTTCTCTAATGATCAGTGATGTTGAGCGTTTTTTCATATATTTGTTGGCCACAAGTATGCCTTTTTTGAGAAGTGTCTGTTCATGTTCTTTGCATACTTTTTAATGGGGTTGTTTTTTTCTTGTAAATTTGTTTAAGTTCCTTATAGATGCTAGATATTACAACTTTGTCAGATGCATAGATTGCAAAAATTTTCTCCCATTCTGTAGGTTGTCTGCTTACTCTGTTGATGGTTTCTTTTGCTGTGGAGAAGATCTGTAATTAGATTCCATCTGTCAATTTTCACTTTGTTGCAACTGCTTTTGGCGTCTTCATCATGAAATCTTTGCCCGTGCCTATGTCCTGAATGGTATTGCCAAGATTTTTGTCTCTAGGGTTTTTATAGTTTGGGTTTTACATTTAAGTCTTTAATCCATCTTGAGTTGATTTTTGTATATGGTGTAAGGATGGGGTCCACTTTCAATTTTCTGTATATGGCTAGCCAATTCTCCCAGCACCATTTATTAAATAGGGAATCCTTCCCCCATTGCTTGCTTCTGTCAGGTTTGTTGAAGCTCAAATAGTTGTAGGTGTGCAGTCTTATTTCTGGGTCCTCTATTCTATTCCATTGGTCTTTGTATCTGTTCTTGTACCAGTACCATGCTGTTTTGGTTACTGTATCCCTAAAGTATAGTTTGAAGTCAGGTAACATGATGCCTGCAGCTTTATTCTTTTTGCTCAGGATTGCCTTGTCTATTCAGGCTCTTTTTCGGTTCCACATGGATTTTATAATAGTTTTTTTCTAATTCTGTGAAGAATGTCAATGGTAGTTTAATGGTAATAGCAACGAATCTATAAATTGCCTTGGGCAGTATGGCCACTTTCATGATACTGATTCTTCCTATCCATAAGCATTGAATGTTTTCCATTTGTTTGTGTCATCTCTGATTTCTTTGAGCAGTTTGTAGTTCTCTTTGAAGAGATCCTTCACTTCCCTCATTAGCTGTATTCCTAGGTATTTTATTCTTTTTGTGGCAGTTGTGAATGGGACTTTATTCATGATTTGGCTCTCAGCTGGCCTGTTGTTGCCGTATAGGAATGCTAGCAATTTTTTCACATTGATTTTGTATCCTGAGACTTTGCTGAAGTTAATCACCAGCTTAAGAACTGGGTTGAGACAATAGGGCTTTCTAGGTATAGGATCGTGTCATCTGCAAACAAAGATAGTTTGACTTCCTTTCCTCCTAGTTGAATACGCTTTATTTCTTTCTTTTGCCTGATTGTCCTGGCTAGAACTTCCAATACTATGCTGAATAGGAGTGATAAGAGGACAACCGTGTCCTGTGCTTGTTTTCAGGGGGAATGCTTCCAGATTTAGCCCATGCAGTATGATATTGGCTGTGGGTTTATCATAAATGGCTCTTAATATTTTGAGGTATGTTCCTTCAATACCTAGTTTATTGACAGTTTTTAACATGAGGGGATGTTGAATTTTACCAAGGCCTTTACTTTGTTCATTGAGATAATCATGTGGTTTTTGTCTTTAGTTTTTTATGTGTTGAATCACATTTATTGATTTGCATATATTGAACCAGCATTGCATCCAGAGATGAAGCCTGCTTGATCATGGTGGATAAGCTTTTTGATGTGCTGCTGGATTTGGTTTGCCAGTATTTTGTTGAGTTTTACACTGATGTTCTTAAAGGATATTGGACTGAAGTTTTTTATTTTTCTTTCTTTTTTTTTTTTTGTTGTTGTTGTTGTTGTATCTCTGCCAGGTTTTGGTATCAGGATAATGCTGGCCTCACAGAATGAGTTAGGAAGGCATTCCTCCTTTTCAGTTTTTCAGAATAGTTTCAGTAGGAATGGTACCAGCTCTTCTTTATACCTCTGGTAGTGTTCAGCTATAAATCCATCTGGTCACGGGCTTTTCTTGGTTTGTAGGCTATTACTGCCTCAATGTCAGAACTCATTATTGGTCTATTCAGGGATTCAATTTCTTCTTGGTTCGGTCTTGGGAGGGCGTATGTGTCCGGGAATGTATCCATTTCTTCTAGATTTTCTAGTTTATGTACATAGAGGTGTTTACAGTATTCTCTGATGGTTGTTTATATGATTTTCTTAATAACATTGTCTTTTCTCTAGCTTACTTTATTATAAGACTACAATATATAATATATATTATATACAAAATATGTGTTAATCAACTATGTTATCAGTAAAGCTTCTGGTCAACAGTAGGCTATTTGTAGTTAAGTTTTTGAGAGTCAAAAGTTTTATGTGGAATTTTGACTGTACAGGGGGTCAGTACCCTAATCTTCACATTGTTCAAGGGTCAACTGTAATTTGCATCTTGCCTTTTTTCAGAAAGAATTTAGGTTGACTCACAAAAATAGGTAAAATATATCAAAATAATATAAATCAATAGTAGGCAAGAAAGAAGAGACAAAAGGAAAATGAGATGGAAACATAAACAGAGCCAGGAATGAGGGCTATACAAAAATGCATGTCAAGAAATTTTGTGCCGTTGCTAAGGGTTGACTCTAAACTTTTCGGTACCTGAAAATGAAAAGATGTTTAAAAAAAGTTTTAAGTTGGAGAAAGGCCATGGGAAGGAGTTGGGATGAGTGTGGAAGGAGCCAGAGAATACAGAGAAAAGAGGTATAGATTCATGATAGGCTTTTACTAATGCCGAATCACCTTCAGATGAGGGTGCTATGATATTGTGATCTCAGTATATGGGAAACGTAAACTTTACCACGTTTAGAGAGTGATGTATTAAGTTGGCTAAAAGTACTAAGATTAATAATATCTGACATTCATACAGAGTCTGGAGGACAGATTGCACAGTGAAATGCACTTCTACAAACAGCACGAAGATCTCTGGGCACCAAGATGCCAAGACTGCCAGGATGGGAAGCCAGAAAATCACTGTGGCCTACACATATGGGCTCAAGACGGACTGGAAGCTGTTGATTCAAACGCAGATGGATTGCACAATGAGACTAAGCTCCCACTCTTCACCAAGGAGAACATCATTTGGATTTTCCGGCTCTGGCACAGTATGTAATTTAGACCAACCTCCCAGCAGAGATAATTTAAAGAAGGACAACACAATCACCTTTAATGTGGAGGACAAAACAATTGTCTACATTGAAAATCAACAATGGAATCTACAAATGCTACTAGACCTAGTAAGTGAGTTTTGCAAGGTTGCAGGATAAAAGATCAATATGCAGAACCAACTGTATCTCTATATACAAGCTATAATCAGAACTTATAATTTAAAAACTATCATTTACAATAGCATCAAAAATCAAATTACTTAGAGATAAATTTGAAAAATTATGTGAAATACCTATACACCAGAAGATATAAAATATTGCTGAGAGAAATTAAAGATCTAAGTAAATGGAGAGATATATCATGTTCATGGGTCAAAAGGCATAATATTGTTAAGATGTCAATTCTCCTCGAAATGATGTAGATTCAAAGCAATCCCAGTCAAAATCCCACATGGCTTTTTAAAAAAAATTACAAGTTGATTCTAAAGAATCTAGAATAAAACAAATCTGAAGAAGAACATAGTTAAAGGAACTGCCTGACTTCAAAGGAAATTTTAGGGAGTGATGGATATGTTCATTACCTTCACGGTTTCAGGGGCATGTACATATATCAAAACTTACCAAGGTGTACACTTTAAATATGTGCAGTTTATTCCATGACAATTATACCTCCATCAAGCTGTGTTTTAAAAATGTTAAGAGAGTGAAAAAAAAAAAAAAAAAAAAGAGGGAGAAAACATGGCCTTGGTATCAGACCTTCCCAGAGTGTGTATGCTCAGTTTTTAAACAACCATGGACAATAAGGCTGAATTCAGGTGTTAAAACTAGGTATTGACTCTCTGTAGATCTCTTTCTAAAATCTTTCAAAACCAACAGAACAGAGCACCCTTGGGCAACGACAGAAAGAAATTCAGTGTTCTCTGCCTCTTATAACTAAGAGCTGTGGTATTATTTCAAAGAATCAGTGTTAGGAATATTCTATACACTTTCTGCAGATACCTCCTTTTTGCCATTGTCATTCCTCCATTCATTTGATGCATGTTAGTTGAGTGTCTAGTGCCTGCGAGGCTTTATAATAGTCCAAATGGGGACACAGACAAGAACAAAACAGGCATAATCAAGGTTGCATTTTAACTTGTGTGGGTCCTAAGCCCTTTAGCCTGTTTGGGTCCCTTCCTTTGTTTAAAAAAACAAATAAATTTATATTTTACGACTGTGTTGGTATAAAGACAAATATAATCCAGGCTGGATTTATTCTCTATTATTATTATATTCTTTGTGTAACTGATTTTTTTTAACAATTGAAATTAAAACATTTTTGTGGACCCCAAAAAGAATGATGGCCCAAGGCACTGTGCCTACTGTGCTAATGGGTAAGCTGGCCCTAGCCATAGTTCCTGCCTCACAGAGTCTGCTGTCTGGTAGAAGAGGCAATCTTTGAACAGATACTCATGGTAATAACCAATAAATTACAGATGCTCTAGGCAAAGGACCAAACAAACAGAAGAGGAAAAGAGCTTAAAGGCCAGTGGTTGCAGCCCAACAATCAGTTGCAGCCCAACAATCAGTCTCCCATGAGACTAGAGAGATAAACTAAAGTTGAATTACGAAGGACTGGGGTCTTTTATCTTAGGACTGGTAAGAAGCCACCGAAGTCCATCAAAGGACACAATTATTGGAATGAAAAGGCAAACCACACAATAGGAGAAATTATTTGCAAATTATATATCTGATAAGGAGTTAATATCTAAAATCTATAAAGAACTCCTACAACTCAACAACAATAATGATTTTAAAACTGACAAAGAACCTAAATAGACATTTCTCCAAAAATATATAAATATCCAATAAACAAATGTAAAGATGTTCAACATTACCAATCACTAGGGAAATGGAAATCAAAATCACAGTGAGATACCACCTTACAGCACAATCACCTTTAATGTGGAGGACAAAACGATTGTCTATGTTGAAAATCAACAATGGAATGTACAAATGCTGCAACCCATAAGGATGGCTACTATCAAAACAGAAGATAACAAATGTTGGCAAGGGTGTGGAGAAACTGGAATTTGTGTGCACTGTTGGTGAGAATGCAAAACAGTACAATTGATACATAAAACAGTATGGCATTTCTCCAGAAGAGTAAAAATAGAATTATCACATAATCCTACAATTCCATTTCTGGGTATACATGAAATAGAATTGACAGGAGGGTTCTCAAAGAGTTACTTGTATACCATGTTTACAGCAGCATTATTCACAACAGCCAAAAGGTAGAAGCAACCCAAGTGTTCATCTACAGGTGAGTGGATAAAACGTATTTTATGCATACAGTGGAATATTATGCAGCCTTTAAAAGGAAGGAAATTCTGACACATGCTACAACATGGATGACCTTGAGGACATAATGGTAAGTGAACTAAGATGGTCATAAAAGACAAATACTGTAAGATTCTACTTATATGAGATACTTATAGTAGTCAATTCATAGACAGAGAAAGTAGAATGGTGGTTGCCAGGAGCTGGAGGGAGAGAGAATGGGGAATTTTTTTTAAATGAGTAAAGAGTTTCAGTTTTGCAAGGTGAGAAAGGTCTGGAGATTGGTTGCACAAAAGTGTGAATATACTCAATACTACTAAACTGTATACTTAAAAATGGTTAAGATAGTAAATTTTATGTTATGTAAAATAAATAAGGCCATTAAAGTTGAGCCATGGGGATGGTATAATACAATGAGGATTTTTTTTAAGATTGCTCTGACTTTTGTGAAAAGAATGAATGCGAGCATGCAAGAGCGAATCAGGTGAAGTCTCCTGGGAAGATGTTGCAGACTTCCAAGTGGGAGGGGAAGAAGACTTGACTAGACTTGAGTAGACATCAGGTATCTATAAAAGGCAGAGGAGATAGAAAGAAATGAGCAATATTTAGGAGTTAGAATTCACAGAACTTGGCAATTGATGAAGTCTGGAAGTCGAGGGAAGGAAAGATATCAACGGTAACTTTCCATTGATATAACATGATTTTGACATGAACAACTGAGTGGCTGGGGGTACCATTTACTGATCTAGGGAACTCTAAAGAAGGAGCTTTTGGGAGGAAGAGAGGGTAAAATTCCATTTGCTACATACTGAATTTGAGGCACCTGAGAGATCCAAAGGTAAAAGCTGCGTTGGCAGCTGAAAATATAGATCCCAGCAGGGGTGTCTAATCTTTTGGCTTCCCTGGGGGCCACACAGGAAGAAGGGGAGTTGTCTTGGGCCACACATAAAATACGCTAACACTAACCATAGCTGATGAGCTAAAAAAAAAAATCACACACAAAAACTCACCATGTTTTAAATAAGTTTACAAATTTGTGTTGGGCCACATTCAAAGCCATCCTGGGCCACATGTGGCCTGTGGGCGGCAGGTTAGACAAGCCTGATCTAGAGCTAATAACAATCTTTCAAACTGGAGTTACATCAAAGTTCAGATGTTTTTAAGTAACAGATGTGAATACAAAGATGGGAGGATTGTTTTGGGAGGAGTAGAGAACCCAGAACTGAGCCCTGAGGAATTGCTGGAGAGTTGAGGTCAAAAACAGAAAGAGTTGGCACTACTATCCCACTTTGTAAATGAGGAAGTTTTTTTGCTATTGAGTTCCTTGTATATTCTGGATATGAATCCCTGGTTGGATGAATAGTTTGCAATTATTTCTTCCCATCCTACATGTTGTCTCTTTACTCTGTTGATTGTTTCCTGTGGTGTGCAGATGCTTTTTAGTTTAATATAATCCCATTTGTCTATTTTTGGTTTTTTCGGTTCTTATTTTTTATATAAGGCATGTGAAAGTTGTTTTCAAAAAAATCTTAGGTGAGTATTTCTAACTTTTTTTTTTTTATCTTTTTCAACTTTTATCTTAGATTCAGAGGCTTCACGTGCAGGTTTGTTACCTGGGTATATTGCATGATGCTGAGGTTTGGGATACAAATGATCTTGCCACCCAGGTACTGCACATAGTAGCCAACAGTTAGTTATTCATCCCTTGCCCCTCTTCCTCCCTCCCACCTCTAGTGGTCCCCAGTGTCTATTGTTGCCATTTTTATGTCCATGAGTACCCAATGTTTACTTCCCACATATAAGTGAGGACTTACTGTATTTGGCTTTCTGTTCCCGTATTAATTTGCTTAGGATAATGGCCTCCAGTTGCATCCATGTTGCTGCAAAGGACATAATTTCATTTTTTACGACTGCATAAGACTCCATACCATGTTTATTTTCTTTACCCAATCCACTATTGGTGGGCACCTAAGCTAATTTCATGATGTTGAAACCGTGAATAGTGGTGCAATAAACATGTGAGTACATGTGTCTTTTTGGTAGAATAATTTGTTTTCTTTTGGATCTATACCCAGTAAGGGGATTGCTGGGTCAAAATGTAGTTTTGTTTTAAGTTCTTTGAGAAATCTCCAAACTGCTTTCCACAGTGGCTGA
Source organism: Hylobates moloch (assembly GCF_009828535.3). NCBI lineage: Eukaryota > Metazoa > Chordata > Mammalia > Primates > Hylobatidae > Hylobates > Hylobates moloch. The sequence continues at coordinate 766,297 of NW_026652320.1, forward strand.
ACTAATTTACATTCCTACCAACAGTGTATAAAAGTTCCCTTTTCTCCACAGCTTTGCTAACATCTGGAGTTTTTTGACTTTTTAATAATAACCATTCTGACTGGTGTGACATGGTATCTTACTGTGGTTTTGATTTGCATTTCTCTGATAATTAGTGATGTGGAGCATTTTTTATTTGCTTTTTGGCCACTTCTATGCCTTCTTCTGAGAAGTGTTTGTTTATGTCTTTGGCTCATTTTTTAATAGGGTTGTTTTTTGCTTGTTCACTCGTTTAAGTTCCTTATAGATTCTAGATATTAGACCTTTGTCAGATACATAGTTTGTGAATACTTTCTCCCATTCTGTAGGTTGTCTGTTTACTCTGTTGATAGTTTCTTTTGCTGTGCAGAAGCTCTTCAGTTTAATTACGTTCCATTTGTCAATTTTTGGTTTTGTTGCAATTGCTTTTGAGGACTTAGTCATATATTCTTTCCCAAGACTCATGTCTAAAATGTTTCTTAGGTTTTCTTCTAGGATTCTCATAGCTTAAGGTCTTACACTTAAATCTTTAATCCATCTTGAATTAAATTTTATATATTGTGAAAAGTAGGGATCGTTTCATTCTCTGTATATGGCTAGCCAGCTATCCCACACCATTTGCTGAACAGGGAGTCATCCCTATTGCTTATTTTTTGTCAACTTTGTTGAAGTTTAGATGGCTACAGGTGTATGACTTTATTTCTGGGTTCTCTATTCTGTTCCATTAGTCTGTGTCCTTTTTTGTACTGGTATCATGCTGTTTTGGTTACTGTAGCCTTAGACTACAGTTTGAACCTCTGGCTTTATTCTTTTTGCTTAGGATTGCTTTAGCTATTCAGGCTCTTTTTTGGTTCCCTATGAATTTTAGAATAGTTTTTTCCAGTTCTGTGAACAGTGACAATCATACTTTGATAGGAATAGCATTGAATCTGTAGATAGCTTTGGGCAGTATGATCATTTTCATGGTATTGATTCTTCCAATCCATGAACATGGAATGTTTTTCCATTTGTTGATGTCACCTGCGATTTCTTTCAGCAGTGTTTTGTAGTTCTTGGAGAGATGTTTCTACCTAGGAGTACATCTGTAGAAAAAAAATAAGATACCTAGAATACCTCTGTATTCCAGGGTGTATACAGATGTATTCCTAGTTGTCTTATTTTTTATGGTTATTGTAAATGGGACTGTGTTCTTGGTTTGGCTCTCAGCCTGAATATTATTGGTATATAGAATATTATTGGTATATATTGGCTACTAATTTTTACACATTGATTTTGTATGCTTAAACTTTGCTACAGTTGTTTATTATTAGTTCCAGGAGCCTTTCGGTGAAGTTTTTAGGGTTTTCAAGGTATAGAATCATATTGTCCATGAAAAGAGGTAGTTTGACTTCCTCTTTTCCTGTTTGGATGCCTTTTATTTCTTTCTCTTTCCTGATTGCTCTGGCTAGCACTTCCAGTACTATGTTGAATAGGAGTGGTGAGAGTGAGCATCCTTGTCTTGTTCCAGTTCTCAAGGGAAATTCTTCCAGTTTTTGCCTGTTCAGTATGATGCTGGCTGTGGGTTTGTCATGGATGGCTCTTATTATTTGGAGGTATGTTCCTTCAGTGCCTAGTTTCTAAAGAGTTTTCATCATGAGAGATGTTGTATTTTACCAAAAGCTTTTTCCACATCTATTGAGATGATCATATGGTTTTGGTTTTTAATTCTGCTTACGTAGTGAATCACAGTTATTGATTTGCCTATGTTGAACCAACCTTGCATCCCAGGAATGAAGCCTACTTGATCATGGTGAATTAACTTGTTAATGTGATACTGGATATGGTTTGTTAGTATTTTGTTGAGGATTTTTGTATCTGTGTTCATCAGGGATGTTGGCCTATTGTTTTGTTTTTTGTTGTTGTGTCTTTTCTCAGTCTTGGTATCGGGTGATGCTGGCTTTGTAGAATGAGTTAGAGGTAATTCCCTGCCCTCAATTTTTTTTAAATGGTTTCGGTAGAATTGTTACCAGCTCTTTTTTGTAGGTCTGGTGGAATTTGGCTATGACTCTATCTGATCCAGGCTTATTTTAGCTTGTAGGTTTTTTATTACTCATTCAATTTTGGAACTTGATATTGATCTGTTCAGGGTTTCAATTTCTTTCTGATTCAATCTTGGGATATTGTGTATTTCCATGAATTTATCCCTTTCTTCTAGATTTGTGGCATACAGGTGTTCATAATAGTCTCTGAGAATCTTTTGTATTTCTGTGGGATTAGTTATAATGTCACTTTTGTTGTGTCTGATTGTGCTTATTTGGATATCTCTTTTTTTCTTTGTTAATCTAGCTAGTGGTCTATTAATCCTGTTTATCCTTTCGAAAAACTAACTTTTGGTTTCATTGATACTTTGTATGGATTTTGGAGTCTCAATTTCATTCAGTTCTACTCTGATTTTAGTTATTTCTTTGCTTCTACTAGCTTCGGGGTTGGTTCGTTCTTGTTTTTCTAGTTGCTCTAGGTGCGATGTTAGATTGTTAATTTGAGATCTAACTTTTTGAGGTAGGCATTTGGCACTATAAACTTTCCTCTTAACATTACTTTTGCTGCATTCCAGTTATTTTGGTATGTTGTGTCTCTGTTTTCATTTATTTCTGCCTTGATTTCATTGTTTACACCAAAAGTCATTCAGGAGAAAGTTGTTTAATTTCCATGTAGTCACGTGATTTTGAGAGATCTTCTTGATGTTTGTTTCTATTTTTATTCCACTGTGGTCCAAGAGTATGACTGGTATGATTTTGGCTTTTTTAAATTTACTGAGATTTGCTTTATGGCTGAGTATGTGGTCAATCTTGGAGTATAGTCCTTGGACAGATTAAAAGAATGTATATTATGTGTTTAATACGTGGAGTATTCTGTAGATGTCTATTAGGTCCAATTGGTCTGATGTCAAGTTTAAGTCCAGAGTTTTTTTGTCAGTTTTCTGCCTCAGTGATGTGTCTAATGCTGTCAATAAGGTGTTGAAGTCCCCCACTATTATTGTGTATTTGTCTAAGTCTTTTCATAGTTCTAGAAGTGCTTGCTTCATGAATCTAAGTGTTCCAATGTTGTGTGCATATATATATATGTAGGATAGTTAAGTCTTCTAATTAAATGAATCTTTATCACTATGTAATGCCTTTCTTTGTCCTTTGTTACTGTTGTTGGCTTAAAGTTGATTGTATCTGATATAAGAATAGTGACTCTTGGTTTTTTTGTTTGCTTGTTTTCCATTTGTGTGGTAGAACTTTCTTCAACCCTTTACTTCTAGCTTATGGGTGTCATTATGTGTGAGAGGGGTCTCTTGAAAATAGCAAATGGATGAGTCTTGCTTTTTTATCCAACTTGCTACTCTGTGCCTTTTAAGTGAAGAATTTAGACCATTTACATTCAAGGTTAACATTGATATGTGAGGTTTTGGTCCTATTATGATGTTGTTAGCTGTTTGTTTTGTAGTTTCTATTGTTTTTGCTTTTATAGGGTCTGCAGGATATGTGCTTAAGTGTATTTTTGTGGTAGCAGGTATTGTTCTTTTATTCCTATGTTTAGAACTTCCTTAAGGATCTCTTGTAATACTGGTCTAGTGGTAATGAATTCCCTCAATGCTGGTTTGTCTGGTAAAGATTTTATTTCTTCGTTTATTAAGCTTACTTTGGTGGGATACGAAATCCCTGGTGGAAATTTCTTTTCTTTAAGAATGCTAAAAATAGTACCCCAGTCTCTCCTAGTTTATAAGGTTTCCGCTGAGAAGTCCAATGTTAGCCTAATGGAATTCCCTTAGGACATCTGACCTTTTTCTCTAGTTGCTTTTAAGGTTTCTGTCTTTAGCATTGACCTTGGAGATTCCTGTGACTATATACCTTGGTGATATTCATTTTGTGTAGTATCTCGTGGGTGTTCTTTGGATTTCTCATATCTGTATGTCTACCTCACTAGCAAGATTAGGGAAGTTTTCTTGAATTATTCCCTCAAATACATTTTCCAAATTGTTTGATTTTTCACCTTCTCTCTCAGGAATGCCAATAATTTACAGGTTTGGTTGCTTTACATAATCCCATATTTCTCAAAGACTTTGCTTATTTTTTTAATTCTTTTTTTCTTTTTTAGATTGGGTTAATTCAAAAGACTAGTCTTCAAGCTCTGAAGTTCTTTCTTTATTGATTTTATTATTGTTGCTGGTGGTGGCGGTGTGCAGAAACCTTTGGGTTTAATATAATCCCCTTTGTCTATTTTTACTTTCTTTTCAAGACAACGTCTCACTCTATCACCCACGCCAGAGCACAGTGGTGTGATAGCACACTGCAGCCTCAACTTCCTGGTTTCAAGTGATCCACCCACCTCAGCCTCCTAAGTAGCTGAGAATATTGGCACATGCCTCTAGGCCCAGCTAATTTTTTTCATTTGTAGAGACAGAGTCTCACTATGCTGTCCAGGCTTATTTTTGCTTTTGTTTCCTATACTTTCTAAGTATTCCTCATAAAATCTTTGCCCAAAACAATGTCAATAAGCTTTCCTCCTATGTTTTATCCTAGTAGTTTTACAGTTTCAGATCTTACATTTAAGTCTTCATTTTTTATTTGATTATTGTATATGATGAGAAATAAGCATCTAGTTTGATTCATCTGCATATGCATAAGCAGTTTTCCCAGCACCACTTATTGAAATGGCTATGCTTTCCTCAATATATGTTCTTGGCACCTTTTTCAAAAATTGATTGGCTGTAAATATGTGGATTTATTTCTGGATTATCTATTCTGTTCCATTGGTCTATAGTCTGCTTTCATACCAGTACCATGCTGTTTGGGTTATTATAGCTTTGTAGTATAGTTTGAGGTGAAGTAATATGATGTCTCCAACTTTGTTCTTTTTGCTCAAGATTGCTTTAGCTATTTAGGTTTCATTCAAATTTCATGATTACTTTTTCTGTTATTTGAAGAATGCCACTGGTATTTTGAGAATGATCACATTAAATCTGTAGATCGGTTTGGGAAGTGTGGTCATTTTCACAATATTCTTCCAATTACAAATATTGGATATCTTTCCATTTTTCTACGTCCTTTCCATTCTTTTATCAGTGTTTTATAATTTCCATTGTAGAGATCTTTCCTTTGTTAAATGTATTTCTAGATATTTTGTTTATTTATTTGTAACTATTTCAAGTGGGATTGCTTTTTAGCTAGTTTATTACTGGTGTATAGAGATGCTGATTTTTTTGTATAATTTTTTTTATCTGCAACTTTACTGAATTTATTTATCAGTTCTAAGAGTCTTTTGGTGGAGTACTTAGGTTTTTCTATATAGAAGATCCGGTCATCTAAGGCTCTCAATACACGTTTATCAAAAGAAGACATACAAATGATTAAAAACTATATGAAAAAATGCTTAGTATCACTAATTATCAGAGAAATACAAATCAAAACCACAATGAGATATCATCTCACCCCAGTTAGAATGGCTACTATGAAAAAGACAAAAAATAACAAATGTCGGTGAAATCGCAGAGAAAAGGGAAGTCTTGCACACTATTGGTGAGAATGTAAAGTAGTACAACAATTATGGAAAACAGTATAAAAGTGCCTCCAAAAAACCAAAAATAGAAATATTGTATGATTCAGCAATCCTACTACTGGATTTTTACCCAAAGGAAAGAAAATCTGTATATCAAAGAGATATCTGCACCTTCTTGTTTATTTGCAGCACTATTCACAGTGGCCAATATATGGAATCAATTTGTGTTCATCGACAGATAAATAGGTAAGTAAAACGTGAGATACACACACACACAGACACACACACACACACACAATGGGATATTATTCAGCCATAAAGAAGGATGAAATCTTGTCATTCGCAGGAACATGGGTGAGCTGGTAGGACGTTATGTTAGGAAAAATAAGTCAGGCACAGAAGGATGAATATTATATGTTCTCACTCATATGTGGGAGCTAAAAACATTGAGCTCATAGAAGCAGAAAGTAGAATTGTAGTTCTCCGAGGGTAGGAAGAGTAAGAGGAAGGGGAAAATAGGGAAAGTTTGGTTAATGGACACAAAATTACAGATCGAAGGATAAGTTCTGGTGTTCTATAGCACTGTAGGGTGACTGTAGTTAATAAAAATCTATGGTGTATTTTCAAATAGCTAGAAGAGAGAATTTTGAATGTTCCTAACATAAAGAAATGATAAATCTTTGAGGTGATGGATATGCTAATTACTCTGATTTGATCACTATACATTGTATATATGTACGAAATATTCCTGTGTCCCCAATAAATATGTACGATTATTACATGTCAATTTTATGTGTTTAATTAACTAATTAATGTGCCTTAAAAATGAGGAAATGGAAGCTTTGAGAGAGTAAGCAACATTCCCAAGATCACGCAAGTCGGGAAGGGGCAGGACCTGAAATCTACCTTCAACCACTATCCTCCTTTTGCCAAAAAAATAAAATAAAATAAAAACCAGAGAGGCCCCAGGGAACTGCAGCCTGAGCCTGGCCCTGAATGCTCATCCTGGCTCCTGGCCCATAGCTGCCTTCTCGGGCAACTTTCCCTCTCTGAATGTGACCCAGTTTCTTAATCTGCAAAATGGAGAAAATGCAACGTCCCCTTCCTAGTGCACAAGGTTGTGATGAGGACCAGATGAATCACAGACACAGACATCTGTCAATTGTAAAATATTGTTTGATGGGGCTACAGTCTATGCACTTGTGTCTGAATGCGGAGAAGATACTCCCTGTGGATGGCCCACGATGATATCAAAGGCAAAGATCACAATCTTCCAATCAATCTAGCCCAACAACCCAGTTAACCAATTCTACCTCAGACGTACTTCCTTGTGTTTACCTTTCTCTGGGAACATCAGCCCAGCCTAGTTCCCAACTCCTGCCAGACCTGTTCCCCCCAAGCTGAGGCCACCAGATCTATGCCTGCAGGCCAGCCCCCTCTCTGCTGGGCTGGCCCTAACCTAATGCCCAGTGTCGGAAATTGAATCCTTATCCTGTTCCACCACTTTGGAACTAGAAACTGCCTTGTTCTTGGCAGAACTCCACCTCATTGCTGGGACTGGGGTCTGGCCAGAGGCAGAAGCCTGAAATCTGATGCTGTTCCCCAGCTTTGGACTTCTGAGAATCATCCAGCCCTGAGAATTTCTGGCCACGGAACCCTGTCCACTGTCCTATCTGCAGCCTGAGGCTGACTACCTGCTTAGACAGTCCCCTTTTCTTAAAAGCACAAACCTACCTGCTCCTGTATGCTGCTCGCCAGGCTATTCATCCTCCAGCAGCCTTAGCTGGGCTCCCCCACCCCCTGTGTAACACCTGGACATCCACCAGTGCCTGCCCCCTCCACAGCCTTTTATTTTTCTACATCCTTCTTTCATATGTACACATTTCCCAAGATTTCACACTGATGTAAATTCTCTTTTCCGGATATTCTGTCCTTTGGCAATCTCACCCACTTCCAGGGTTTCAAGTAGCAGCCTAGGAGGAAGAGGCCCATGAATATAATGGTCGTTTTCAAGTTAAAATCACCAGAGCCCAAGACTAATGGGCAGGAGAGGGAGGAGAGAAGGTGGGAGTTGAGAAAAAAGCTGAGCCCCGAGGAAGCTGGCCCCTCCCCGCAGCTGCTGAGAGAAAGGCCCAGGCTCAGTCATCTCTGAATCCTCCCAGCCTTGGGTGCACTGCCAGGTATAGATGGGTACAGAGTCTTTGCTGGATGAATGAGTGAATAAATGAATGGCTGAATAAACAAGTTGCTACTTCCCTCTCTGGATCCTCATGTGTTTTCCGAAGCTGTCCTCCCTCCTGATACGGGGCATACACGAGGCCAGGAGAAGGGGTTAAGCCAACCAAGTCCAGGGAGAAACGCTTAGATTTCCTGCAGGATTTGCACAGGAACGTGTTGCAAGGTGTCTCCTCCAAGAATTCACTGAGTCCCTTCAGGAAACCAACAGAGCATAGAATGGGCCCCCAGACTTTGGAGCAGCACCCAGCTCCTACTGTCTCCCTAGGAGACCTTGGGTCCCACCAGCTTTTATTTTCTATTCAGCAACACTGTTGCCTACGTTTATGGACAGGACTGTGTTGAGCAAGAGTTGACCTTTATTATCTTAATTTAATCCTCCCGAAGACCTTCTGAGATAGGTACTATTATTTTCTCCATTTTACAGATAAGGAAATTGAGGTTTAACTATGATCCCACAGCTAATAAAATGGACAGAACTGGGTCTTTTTCTTTTTACTGAAATGGTATTATTTCATCAGAATTTGCCCACATGCTCAGCACTGCTGGAATGTGTTATTTTCAAATCTAACAATGAACTACAGAATGGTAAAAGCGGAAGAGCCTTTGAGACAAATTAGTCTAGCCAGAGTAGGGAAGAAAAAGAGAGGGAGGCTCAGCCTGCAGGCTGCAAACCCTCCCTTCCCTGTTTGTTCTGCTCCTAAAATAAAACAGAACAAAAGACAGGAAAGTCACTAGATTAGAGAATTCAGCATCTCCCTCCTAATTCCCTGTGATGTTATAATTCTAAGACCCATTTCCTGGAGCAAGAAGAAGCTAAGATCCCTCAGCTGGCTGATGTGGTTTTGAAAGTGGAAGAGGGCAGGAAGTGTTGTGGTCACTCCCACCCAGCTGTGGGCCTCTTCCCAGAGCCCTCCTCACCAGATGCTGCAAACTCAGACTGCAAATCCAGGAGCCTGCAGCCTGCCTGGGATTGGCTCCCTGCGAAGATAACCCTGTCCTTCAACAAACCCTCGCTTCCTATTTGCATTCCTAATTGGCATCTTCTATTGCTTTTCCTGGTGACTTCATTTTTCACTCTTGGCTAAAAATGGGTGTCTGATGATTTATTCTATCCTGGGTGTTGACAAGCTGAAGAAGTTGTGTGGGGCCTGCTGCCAGTAACCTTGGGTGACGAAGCGTGACTCACCACTCTGAGGTCAGTGGGGGGATGGAAGGCAGGGGAGTCAGCTGACAAGATCTGCTGCTTTGTCACCAGGCCTTCTGCCCTCTTCCATGAGGCAGCTACACTCTAGGAAATGTGAGACGCCCCAGAGCCCTGTGAAGGAGACAGGACAGGCAGCCTACAGGTCTGTCACATCTCAAGACTGATTCTCTGTTTTGTTTCCCACCCCCAGTGCCAAATGCTAAGCTGCGTTTCAGAGAGAGCTCTAAAAGGGAACAAGTACCCAGCCTTCCTTGAATCCCCCAATCATATTTTCACATACACACAAAGGAGCCTTAGAGATCACTTAAATCAATCTTCTCATTTTCTGGAAAAGAATTTGAGGCCCAGAGAGGTCAAGCAACATGACCAAGGTCATAAAGTGAATTAGAGGTGGAACTGGGAATAGAACCTGGGTCTTCTGTCTCCCAGCCCTCTGCTCTGTCTACTCACCACACTATCAGGAGAATCAGAATTGTGCTGCTGAGTGAATGGGGCCAACTCTCTCCTCCATGAATGGGGGCAAGAAGGGCAACCTTTAAGGAGAGATGACTGCTGGAATTTCAGCTCTGCCCTTTATTCTTCTCTCAGATGGGCTCTGTGTTTGTCAGACTGTCTCCCCTCTACCTGCAGGGTTAAGCTTTCTCTCTCCCAGAAAACATAGATCACTCTGAAGGCAGTTACAAACTGAGGATGATCCACAGATTATTTCTTGGCTAAGACAAGAGCAAGTTGTCTTAAATAAACAAGTATGAGAGTTTATTGCATTCCATCTGGGTGCTTGATGACCCCATGTCTCTTTTTCTCTCTGTTGACTTTCTTTTTTTTTTTTTGAGACTGAGTCCGGCTCTGTCGCCCAGGCTGGAGTGCAGTGGCACCATCTCGGCTCACTGCAAGCTCCGCCTCCCGGATTCACACCATTCTCCTGCCTCAGCCTCCTGAGTAGCTGGCACTAAAGGAGCCCGCCAACACGTCCGGCTAATTTTTTGTATTTTTAGTAGAGACAGGGTTTCACTATGTTGGCCAGGATGGTCTCGAACTCCTGACCTCGTGATCCGCCCACCTCGGCCTCCCGAAGTGCTAGGATTACAGGCTTGAGCCACCGTGCCTGGCCTGTTGACTTTCTAAGTAAACAATTTGTTAGCTCAGAGATGACTCAAATTCATAGAATCAGTAAATAAGAAAGGACTACAAAGTGCCCCTAGTCTGAACCCCCAACGCTCAACCAGAAACCACCTCTACAACATTTCTAGATTGACACTACCTTCAGCTTGAATGCTGAGAAGGAGGAACAACTCTTCCTCCCTCAGTGATAGCCCCTTTTTTGCTGGATAGACCTAAGTAGTAGGCGTCAGCCATTCTGTGAGGCCAGTTTTGCCCTTTAGGTCAAAATAAAGCAAGTATTTTCTCTTCTTTGCACCACAACTTGTGTCTTTGCTCATGACTTATAGGACAAGCTAAAACAGACAAAACCATTCTTGACCCTCAAAGGCTGAGTGTCCCATTGGTGGGCTAGACAGGGCTCTTACTCAGTTTTGTGTTACCACACGATTACCATGAGTTTTTACAAAACCCTTGCCCACCTCCCCTAGAGAAATTGAATAAGGAAAAATGATGAGTGCCAAACCTGTCCATTTGCTTCTTGCCAGCAATTCCGGTGAAAGGTCTGACTGAGGAAGAGGCTGGACCCATCTGAGGTATTCTATAATTAGCGTCTTTCTTCCTCTCCCGCTTACCATTAAGGTAGACCAGGATATTCATGAAAAATTCCTCATTTGCCATTTCATTCCTTTTGGAAACCACATGTGAATTTCATTCAGTTAAAAAAGTCAATTCCTTACTCGACACCAGGTAGCATTCTAAAGGATATAATAGTGAATGAAACAGACGAAGCCCTACCCTCATGAAGCTTATGTTTTAGTAAGGAAGACAACCATCAACTAATAGTTAAACATTATGATATCAAGAACTGATATGCACTATGAAGGAAAACAAAGCAAGGTGAGGGCAAAGGTGATGGAGCTGCTATTGGCGAAGGCAGGCCTAGGAGGAGACATTGACTGAGCAGAGACTGGAGTGGAGTGAAGGATTCCTACTTGGAAATGTCTGCAGGAATAAGAGGAAATAAATGCAAGAAAGCCCTGATTGTTGTGCGAACGGGATCAACTAGAGTGAGTTTCAGGCAACTTTTCATAGGTAGATATGATTTTCAAGCCAAAGTTTTCTGATAGCTGAGAAAATTCAACATGGCATTACCTGCCTTTTTAATTCTTTAGCATTCCAGAAATCAGGTGGGACCATCAGGATATGAACAAAGTGGTCAAACAACCTTACCTTTGGGAAACACTGTCTCACATGTTATCCTTTTTAATGATCACAACAACCTCACAAGGTGGATATCATTATCCATAACAAACAGGCTGAAGTAAGTGAAGTGTCTGGAGAGTGGCAGAGCCAAGACTAATAGAATCTGGTGTTATGACTCTGGTCAGTACATTGGTTTACATAAGTACCCAGTTTCTTCACCAAATCATAGTGTGGAGAAAAACACAAGGACATATGGGCTTGGAAATTCAACCTCAAATCTAAGACAATATCCAATATTGGAGATCAATATTTCTCTGATGGTGTGGCAGTGCACCATTTAGCTCTCTTCCAAGAGGAACTGCCAAAGGGAGCAGAGCTGACTGCCAGCCCCAATTAGCATCCTTGGGGCCTGCCTCCCCATTGGTATCAAGGCCACACCTCCCCTGGGCTGCTCCTGGCTGGTGGCTGAGCATTGTGGTGGGAACAAGTGCTAGCCCCTTCCTGCTGGACATAGGCTGCCTCCAACAAGCAGCCTTTGCATTCAGGGACTCCTGTGGACCTGGCCAGGATTCTCTGAGAAATGTGCTGCAGTCTGAGGAGCTCTGCCCAAATTCTTCCTTCCCTCTCTCCTTTCACAGGTGGCAGGTCAGCACACATGGTCTGAAGGCTATCTGCCATCTCCCGTTTCCACCCCCTTATCCTTCACAGTCTTTTCTCCCAACACGTCTCTAGCAAAACCAACCTTGTCTTGGCATCTGCTTCTCAGAGGACCCAAATTGGCATAATTGCCAATCTAAGTGGTTTTGTTTTTATAAAAGGGCTAGACTATTAGTTCATTGTCTTTCTGGACTTCAAATCCCAAAAGATAAAGAAAAAAAAAATGCTTCTTCTCAGTTATCAGTGTCAGACTTTTGGCTTCATTAATTGTTGATTTTAGCAAAAACATAAAGGGAATTTCTGAGATTTTGCTGGTGTGAATCAGGGTGAGGTCTTGGCTTGGGTTCTGGTTTTTATTTTAGCAGTTGCCGATCTGCTTTCACAGGTCCTTATATAAAGCAAACACCTCAGCTGTTGCATTACCTGGCAGTGAATTCCAAGCTTAGAGTTAATCCAAGTTGTCAATGCATGTCTAAAGTATCTAAGTAGTCATAGAAGATTGCTAGGAAGAAGCCCTAAAGGCAGTTGGAGGGATCCGGACCACCACTGCCCAGCAGAAATGTAATGTGAGCCACAGAAGTAAATGCAGGCACACCTCACTCTATTGTGCTTTGCAAATACTGTTTTTTTTAACAAAGTAAAGATTTGTGGCAGTCCTGCTCAAGTCTATTGGTGCCATTTTGCCAACACTGTGTCTCACTTTGTGCCTCTATGTCACATTTGGGTAATTCTCACAATATTTCAAACTTTTTTATTATTATTATATCTGTTTTAGTAGTCCATGATCAGTGATATTTGATGTTTCATAATTGTTTTGGGATGCCGCGAACTGTACCCATAGAATACAGTGAACTTCACCAATAAATGTTGTGTGCATTTTGACTGCTCCACTGACCAGGCATTCCCTGTCTTTTTCCATCTCCTCAGGCCTCCCTATTCCCTAAGACACAACAAAATTGAAATTAAGCCAATTAATAACCCTACAGTAGCGTGTAAGTGCTCAAGTGAAAGGAAGAGTCATACATGTCTCACTTTAAGTCCAAAGCTAAAAGCAATTAAGCTTAGTGAGGAAGGCATACCGAAAGCAGAGAAAGACCGAAATCTAGGCCTCTTACACCAGTCAATTATGAATACAAAGGAAAAGTTATTGAAAGAAATTTAAAGTCCTACTCCAGTAAACACACGAATGATTTAAAAAAACAGCCTTACTGCTGAGGTAGAGAAAGTTTCAGTGGTCTGGATAGAAGATCAAACCAGCCACAACATTCCTGGAAGTCAAAGCCTAATCCAGAGCAAGGCCCCCAACATCAAGACAAGACCATCCAGCAGCAAAAAGATCACAACTCACTAAAGGCGCAGATGATCATTAGCATTTTTTAGCAATAAAGTATTTTTAAGTTAAAATATATATATTGTTATTTTAGACATAATGCTATTGGATGCTTAACACACTATAGTATAGCGTAAACATAACTTTTATGTGCACTGGGAAACCAAAAATCCATGTCACTCACTTTATTGCAATATTTGCTTTATCGCGATGGCCTGGAACTGAACTCACAACAACTCTGAGGTATTCCTGAGTAGCCACATGTGAAAAAAGAAGAAGGCCAGGCATGGCGGTTCATTCCTGTAATCCCAGCACTTTGGGAGGCTGAGGAAGGAAGACTGCTTGATCCCAGGAGTTTGAGACCAGCCTAGACAACGTAGCGAGACCTTGTCTCTAATAAAAAAAAATTAAATTAAAAATTAAAAAATGGAAACAGATAAACTTCATTTTAATAATCTAATTATTACAACTGTAATAATTAATTTTAATAATGGTTCATTTAACCAATACATCAAAAATATTATCATTTCAACATGTAACCATATTTAAGCGTTATTGGTGAAATAGCTTACTTTTTTTTTTTTTTTTTTACACTAAGTCTATAGACAAGCTACATTTCTTTCAATTGCGCAATAGCCACATGTGGCTAGTGGCTACCATGTTCAACAGTGCATATCTAGGTACTCCTGGGTTTGAGAAATAATATTTGGATATGGAACAGCTGACAAGCTATTTCCTGGTGTTCCCATAAACTGGTTGTAGCGCTACAACTACCTGCACTGGAGAATTTGTCAAATCATTACCCGAGGGGATTTTTATTCAGGACTTTTTTTCCATTTGCTAGGAACTATAAAATATTCATTTTGAAATAAAATATTCCTTGGATGGAGTTTTTAGGCACATTTCAGCTATTAGCTCCCATAATTATTTTAAATAAGTCTTTATAGCTAATCGAGTGTACAAAACCGTGAGGCAATTTTCTTTTCGCAAACATGTCCAATCCTAGAGCTCTGGCAGTTCCCCATTATGTGAGTCTGATTTCTTCTGTCCCCTTCTGCAAAGTGGCAACTGCCCACCCTCTCCTGGCCATATACACCCTCAGCAGAAACCACCACTCTTGGCCTTGACTACTGTAAGAAAGTACTATGAAATTCTGATTCTTTTAACTGGAATTATACATTTAAAACCTACTTCACATGAGGCAAGTATTGGGTAAGTATTTGCCTATGCATTTTCTCACTTAATTTTCAGCCTTACGTTATTATCTCCATTTTATAGTTTAAAGAAATTGAGTTTCTGAAAGCTAAGTAACTTGGCCAATGTCACATTGCTAATCACTCTACAATCCTTTAAAAGTTGGCATTGGGAGACTGATAGTCTGAACCAATTTACAATGTTGATGGCATTGTAAATTGATTCAATCTTTTCTGAGATTAACTCGGCAACGTTTAACAGCAATAAAATGGTCCATGCCCTTTTGTGCAATTATTTTGGAATTTATTCTGAGAGAATAATACACGCACGTCCTCCTGTATACTTTAAGCCATTTCTAGATTACTTTTAATACACTCACACATCAACTTGTGCAAAGATGTTTATGACAGAGAATTAAACACCCCAAACTTTTTCACTCATTTAACAAATATTTATTGAATACTTGCTATGTGCTAAGCAAGGATTCAGCAGTAGAGAAAAAAATTAAAGAACAAAGATGATCACTGCTTTCATGAAGAAGTTTCACGCACAATTATCTTGAGTGCAACAGAAGAATGAATAATGAAAGCCAAGTACATAATGTTGAATTGTCTAGTAGTCTAGTAGCTACATTAAAAAGGTAAGAAGAAACAAGAAAAATTACTTTAAATATTTTATTTAACCCGATATGTTCAAAATATTATTTCAACATATAATCAAACATAAGAAATCAATTAATAATATAGTTTACATTCTTTCTTTAATATTAAGCCTTCAAAATCTGGTGGCTATTTTACACTTAAAGGACATCTTGATTTGAACACCAAATTTTCATCAGAAATACTAAATTTGTATTTAGATTTTATAAAATATACCGTTAAAAAATAGATTCACATAACCAAAGTGTTCTAAACATATTTAAAAGTTTCTAAATAAGTCAATCAAATGTCAAAAATAATTTTTTCTTTTTATTTTTTTTGAGACAGAGTCTTGATCTATTGCCCAGGCTAGAGTGCAGTAGCATGATGTCTGCCGGCTGCAACCTCCACCTCGCTGGTTCAAGCGATTGTCCAGCCTCAGCCTCCTGAGTAGCTGAAACTACAGGCATGCGCTACTACGCTCTGCTAAATTTTTTGTATTTTTAGTAAAGAAGGGGTTTCATCATGTTGGCCAAACTGATCTCGAACTCCTGACCTCACATGATCCATCTGCCTCAACCCCCCAATGTGCTACGATTACAGGTGTGAGCCACCATGCCTGGACCCAATTTTATTTTAATATTTGCATCTACAGCGGCCAAAATCACTCATCTTTTTTTAGAAGAAAAAGTGTGCCCATTTTAAATAAACTTTTGCCCAAGTTAGGTAAATTCACCAACTCTTGGGTCAGCTCAGTCTCACTGGCATGAACTCAAAGGAATAATATATAAATAAATAGGAAAACAATTCTAAATTTATCAATATGAACAAAATGTCTTTCCAGTTTTTCTAGAAAAGAGACTTTTTACAACCAATTTACATAGTACTCCAGGACCCTCCAGAGGATATGAAAATCTGTGGCTGCTCAAGTCCCTGATATAAAATGAAGCAGTAGTTGCATACGACATATACACATCCTCCTGTATACTTTCAGTCACTGCTACATTACTTATAATACCTAATACAGTGAAAATGCTTGCAAATAATTATTTTACAGTGTATTGTTTTTAAATTTGTAATACTTTTTATTGTTGTATTGTGATTTTTATTCTTTCCCAAGTATTTTCTATTTATTGTCCATTGAATCTGTAGATGACATTGTAAGCTGGTCCAACCTGAGAATATAGGCCAACTGTACTTTATTTTTCGGTTTTAAAATTTTGTTTTATTGTGGCAAGAACACTTACCATGAGATCTACCCTCTTAATAGGTTTTTGTTTGTATTTTGTAGAGAGAGACAGAGTCTGGCTTTGTCACCCAGGCTGGAGTGTGGTGGTATAATCATAGCTCACTGCAGCCTTGAACTCTTGGAATTAAGTGATCTTCCTGCCTCAGCCTCCTGAGTAGCTAGAGCTATGGATATGTACCACTACACCACTACACCTGGCTAGTTTGTTGTGTGGTTTTGGTATTTTGGTAGGGTTTCTTGTTGTTGTTTGTTTTTCTTTTTTTTTTCTTTTTTTTTGGTTTTGGTTTTTGTTTTTTTTGTAGAGACAAAGTCCTACTCTGTTGTCCAGGTTGGTCTCCTGGTCTCAAGCAGTCTTCCTACTTCAGCCTCCCGAAGTTTGGGATTATAAGCATGAGGCACGTGCCTAGCCCCTGTACTTACAGTTACAATTTAAATCTTTTGCACTTGATTTATGTTAGAAAAAAGATGTAAAATTGTTATCATTGGTTTGAATTATGAAAGTCTTCAATTTCAACATAAATTTTTGTGCCTGTCTAATTAGGTCACAAATAAGCTTTTCCTTTACTTGAAACTTCAAATTTAGCTTGTGCATATGCAGTGTAACATTGATGGGAAAACACAAATCACATTGCCATTTTGTGTCTTTGACTATTTGGCAAGTATTCCTTTTGTTTCAAGAAAATCTTGAATTGGATCTAACAGTACAGCAAATCTTTGTAAAACTCTTCCACAACTCAATCAACCAGTATTGGCAAAGAACACAGGATCATTAAATTCATCATCTTCTATTTCTTTCAGTGGTTCCACAGACTGGAGATGATTCACAGCTTTTGCACACATACTGAATAATCTTAACAATTGCATCCATACAGCTTTCATAGTCTCCTTCAGAAAACTAAGCACATGTAGTTTCAGTAATATGTATTACATCATGGAATTAAGAATTAAGGGAAACATCAATCTCTTATTCCAAGATCCTAATAAATCTGAATTTTTAAACTGATGTAACTAGATCACGATTACACTAGAAACTAATTTTTTCATATCTAAATTAATTTCTTTGATAGATACAAGAGATTCACGCAAGGACAGAAAACCAAACACCACATGTTCTCACTCATAGGTGGGAACTGAACAATGAGAACACTTGGACACAGGGTGGGGAACATCACACACCGGGGCCTGTTGGGGGGTCGGGGGCTGGGGGAGGGACAGCATTAGGAGAAATACCTAATGTAAATGACGAATTAATGGGTGCAGCAAACCAACATGGCATAAGTATACATATGTAACAAACCTGCACGTTGTGCACATATACCCTAGAACTTAAAGTATAATAATTTAAAAAAAGAAGAAGAAAGTAAAGATAAGAAAGGTGAAGAAAAAAAAGAGAGAGATTCAAAGATATTCACGCCTTGAGTTCAATTTTTTAGGGCACAAATTGACATTTCTTTGTAAATTTGGAAATCGTTTGAGAAAAAACTTGTCTAAGTGCTAACTGAACAGTGTCTTTTACATCACTGAGCTCATCTAAACCTAAAGAAAAGTACTTGCAGTTTTTCAAATTTGAATCAATTTATCTTTGATATTATTAAACGGTCTTATATTCTACTAACAACTGTTTGGTGGCTTAATTGAAGATCTTTCACTTTTTATAAAATGGTATTTTTAGTTTTTTCCTTTATCATTTCCAACAAATTTTCATAACTGAGATAATTTATTTTACTCTTTGTCCACCTAAAAATGATTTTCCTTTTTGTTCAAGAATCCAAGCCATTTTAAAGATGACCAAAGGCACACACTCAGATAATGCTGAAAATTTTTTAAAAATTTTATTGGACATTTACTTCTTATTTCAGGTATCTGAGTTCATTGATTCTTTTTTGGCTATTCAGAGGAAAGTTCGTATTCACTATGCAATTGCTGCAAATTTCTCTTAATATTACTCACTTTATTATTTTTAAATGTTTTATACAATAATAGCTTTTTCATTTTGCTCTGCCATAGCAAACTGAAACTACCCTGAAATCTAAAATTTGCTCCAATCTTTTTTTTACTGTTCCAGTCACAATATTAGCTTCTGCATCTCCACTAGATTCCATGACAGTAGTATGTCTTCATTTTAAATTTAAATATTTATCTATACTTAACTAGAAAACCAACTTAATGATATTACAATTAAATGCAATAATGTTAAAAAGTTTAACAAAAGTTATTACTAATTACGATTTACACTGTAACTCATGTTGCCTGCATGAAATATTCAAATAAACACAAGTTAAATCAGATACAAAGAAAGAAATCATTCAAACTGAATTAACTGCCTGACACCCAGTAGATCAGTGAGGTGTTTGTGTTCACTACAAGATCTTAGGTGATGTAATGAAATGTCCTACCAAAATAATAAAGTTGTGTGTAACAGAAAAATATTTGATACTGCTTCAGCTTTTAACTTAGATTAATTTAAATAAAATTAATAATTCTGTTCCTCAGTCACCCCAGCCGCATATCAAATGCTCAATAGCTACTGTGACTGGTATTAGATGGCCCAGCTCTGGTGGGAGGCAGGGAGAAGGTCCCAGCCAGTGGGCGACGCCTTGCGTTTCCTTGAGGTTCTGGGAGTTGGGAGGGGAGAAAAAGCATTTTGAATGAGGCTTCTGGCAGCCCCCTTCACTTCAGTCACGGTTGGCTCCACTTTTATGTTTTACTCGTTGGATGCCCATATAAGATTTAGTTGGAAGAAAGCATTTCACTGTTTTTCTTTAAGAGTTTGAAACCGGTCGGGCGTGGTGGCTCACGCCTGTAATCCCAGCACTTTGGGAGGCCGAGGCGGGCAGATCACGAGGTCAGGAGATCGAGACCATCCTGGTTAACACGGTGAAACCACGTCTCTACTAAAAACACAAAAAATTAGCCGGGCGCAGTGGCAGGCGCCTGTAGTCCCAGCTACTCGGAGAGGCTGAGGCAGGAGAATGGCGTGAACCCAGGAGGCGGAGCTTGCAGTGAGCCGAAATTGCGCCACTGCACTCCGGGCTGGGCGAAAGAGCGAGACCCTGTCTCAAAAAAAAAAAAAAAAGAGTTTGAAACCAAACTTGGGTTCTCTATTTCCTTGCTTCTGTGACAGGGAGAACCTTAGCATGGTGTGGAAAGGCAGGTCTCAGGTGGAACTCTAGGTGATTCATATGTACATTAAAGTTTAGGAAATATTGGACTACATAGTTTTTTTCAGCCCTATGATTGCCTTTCCCTATGATTCTTACACACACACACACACACACACACACACACACATAGTGTGTTTTACCTAGCAATTAGCCTATCATGATACCATAGTCAAACTCTGGCATTTTAGAAGCAATCACAAATCAGGGACGACAGCCCTTAGAACTTCCTTCAGCGCTGTGACCCATGCAGAGCTCCAGGATCCTGAATCACAGCCCCAGCACTTCCCTCATACTCCTGAAGCTGCTGTGCCTGATGGAGCCCCCAGAAGCACTGTTCTTACGGCAGACTCTTCATCGACTTTACAGAGGGAGTGTGGTGAATGTTTAAAAGAATGAACCCTGGAGCCAAATTGAGCACCTTGAAATCCCAGCTCTACCATTCTAGCTCTGTGGCCTTGTTAATGCTTCATTTGTCTCATCTATAAAATGGGAATAAGAATAGAATGTGCATAAAGGGCTGATAAAATAATATGGGTAAAGCATTTAGAAGAGTGCTTGGCACATAGTAAACACTATGTACACCATATAAACATCAATCAGCCTCTGCATATTTTTCACAATTTTTAATATAAGGAAAATGAAATTTACAGCATTTTCCTTAAATAATTTCCTATTTCTGGGCAAAGGAGAGATTTACCTGCTATAAATGGCCCATCAGAAGTGTTTTAAATGCTTGTTGAATAAATGAGTGCATGAATAAACAAATAATGGATTGGAATGGGATGATGACTTGATGTCCACACAAGCTCAGAATTCCAGCACTGTCTTCCAATCTTGAGTCCTTCCTGTGAACCTAACTTTGTTTTATCTGGTTTTTTTTCCTCCTGGCTGTTAACCCCTGAGCTTTCCAAGAATCACTAGAGTGGAACTTCAATGAATGCTTTTCATAATTGAAAAGATTCCAAGCCTACAGTCAGCAAAGCTCCCAGCACATGCAAAAGCAAAGCTAGGGTTTTTTTATTTATATAAAGTCAGAATATTGGAATGCAAAGTGAGGCAAAAGTACAACATAAAAAATGTTAAGAAAAGAAAGGCTGGAGACACTTTGCTGTCACCTTATTAAAAGAACTTTCATTGTTCCTTCTCATTATTCTTTCCTAAGTGGCTGTAGTGTAATTCAGCTTTCAATTTCCTCTAA
Organism: Hylobates moloch; assembly: GCF_009828535.3. NCBI lineage: Eukaryota > Metazoa > Chordata > Mammalia > Primates > Hylobatidae > Hylobates > Hylobates moloch. The sequence continues at coordinate 787,014 of NW_026652320.1, forward strand.
TGGGTTCGTGATGGCCAAAATGAGGGGAATCCCTCTTCCGTGTAATGTGTCCAGGTCTCTGAAAGTGTGTAGCTTGCCCAGTTTGAGGAATCCAGTGTCGGGTGTGATGTGAGGTAGGTGGGAGGGAAGATTAAGGAGGATTCTCTTTCATGTACACACCTATTCTGAACCATCTCCTGGGGAAGATTCTTCAAAGAAAGAACTTGGAGGTCCCTTGTTCCTCTCTCCAAATTTCCTGAAAAAATTGCAAAGTAGATTGTCTCTGGAAAATAAGGTAAGAACATGAGAAAGAAGGCTTGTTGCTCAGAACAAAAAACTGAACAGGAGAATGGGGTTAGGCTGGAATGTTTTAATTCTATTTGCTGGAAGCACGAAGGCTTCCTGGAGCTAGAACTGAAAATAAGCACCAGGTAATCTGGAATGGCCACGGTCAAAGAGCTTGGCTTACCAAAAGTCTCGAAGCTCCCACAAGGATGAAGCATGGGACATGCTAGCCCTGAAGTTAGGAAGATTTCCTAATCACTCTTTTTTTATTGTGTCCTACTGGGCTGTAAGCAGTTCAAGGGCAGGGACACATGTCTTTGTCATTTGTATATCCTTTGTCATCTGTATATCCTTTGGTACCAAACGCATAGGACATACTCTGAATGCTTTTGAGTAAATGTAAGAAACAAACACACCCATCCAAACCCAAAGAATAGACTCAGCGACCCGGAGAACAGCAGAAGCGAGACTTTTTAATGATGATCTTGCAAGATCGGGTGTCTGGTGGGCAGACACACCCAGCACAGTTACAACATGCAATTTATGCCCTAGTATGCAGGTCCCTCCCCCAGTTCCTCATAGGCTGAGTACTGTGTGGGTCACAATCTTCCCAGATGTCGCCTATTGCTTGTTGAGTAAGGGGCTTTAGGTGTTTTCTTTAGGGTTGTCTTGCTGCATTTTGTTGCAGCCCACAATGCACTGCAATCTTAGTTAGCTCAGGGGCTTTTCAAGTATTTGAATTACGACATAGTTAGCTGGGCAGGCTGATAAGAACAGGCAAAGCGAGCTATTTTGCAGGTTAGTAAACTTTCATTTTAGACTGAACTTCTTTGGTCTGGGTGAGGGCAACTAAGGGAGCAGGGCCCGACAAGCAGGCGTTGGCTATCCAAGCAGGGCCTAGTATATCCTGTTTCTTCTGCAGTTTGCTGACCTAAGCCGACTCAGGGCACTTTATCTTGGAAATGGACCACTGTATACATTATTTCCTTCCATAAATAAATGACTTAATGTAGGCAAATACTCAAGTAGTGTTACAGGTAGTTAGGCATGAGCAGGGCACGAGCAGGCTCTACCCCTGTGCACTAGAAATGTCAGGTGATGGTTTGGCAATGATCACATCACCTCTCTAAAAGTGATAAATTGGCAGCCAGCTGGGGAGAGGACATTTTCTGGTGGTCCATACCTTTTAACATTAAAGTTTTAATTAAAGACAGACCCCAGGGAGAAGAAACTTCCTGGGCATGCACATCAGAGACAAAAATGGCAAAGTATAATATTCCAGCTACACTCCACCGGAGAAAGGAAGAAAGCCTCAGATGAGCATGCATAAAACTTCCTGAACACATTGGGTGTGCTCACTTCCCAAGGGTAAGGAAGGCTCTGTGCATGCGGAAAGCCCACCCTAAGGGAATAATCATGGGAAAGAGGCAAGCCTATAAAAGTCCTAGGATCACAGCTAAAAGGGGCATTTAAACTTCTTTTTTTCTCTTTGACCTTCAAGTGCCCACTTGGATCTCATCCAAGGGTTCTTTCCTTTCTTTCCCGTACTAAAGCCTTTTTAATAAACTTCCACTCCTGCTCTGGAACTCATCTTGGTCTCTTTTTCTGCTTTAGGCCCCTCAGTTGAATTCTTTCTTTTGAGGAGGAAGAACTGAAGTTGCTGCAGACGTATACGGATTCCCCGCTGGTAACTCAGGGTAACTCAGATCTCTTCCACTGCTAACAATAGGGCATCAAGCACTATGAAGGACTGGAACCCTCGGATCAAGTCCTGGGTCTCAAGAGCCAAAGCTGAGCATTGGAGAGGATGGGCTGGCCCTTGGCAGTGGGATTTATGGGAGGAAAACCTGGAAGCTGTGCCCTCTGCAAAGAGTTAGTGACTTGAACAACATAGAGGAGAGTAGGGAGAGTTAGGGGGTCTGTATCAGTAAGGATTCTCCAGAGAAACACAACCAACTATATATATGTATATGTATATGTGTGTATATATGTGCGTGTGTGTGTATATATATATATGTGTGTGTGTATGTGTGTGTATATATATATATATAGAGAGAGAGAGAGAGAGAGAGATGAGAGGGAATGTATTGGGAAATTAGCTCATGCAGTTATGGAGGCTGACTATAATATGGAGGACTGAGACTGTGTAACACTCAATCTGAGGTTGAAGGCCTACGAACCCAGGGAATGCTGGTGCAAGTCCCAGAGTCCAAAGGCCAGAGAACCTGGAGCTCTGATATCCAAGGGCAGGAGAGCTGAAAGATTTCCCAATGCAGCTCCCAGAAAAAGTGAGAGAGAGAATTTGCCTTTCCTCTGGCTTTTTGTTCTATCTGGACCCTCAGCCAACTGGGTGGGCTGAATCTCCCTTACTCAGTGCACTGACACAAATGCCAGTCTCTTCAGGAAATACCCTCACAGACATACCTCAAAATAATGCTCTACCAGCTATCTGGGTATCACTTAACCCAGTCAAGTTGACGCCTTAAATTAACCATCACAGAGGTCCCAAGCTGCAGATACCCACAGGCCATTGTGTGAGGAGGGAGCCTTTCCTGCAGTGTGTGCAGGCAGGTAGGCAGGGAGGAGCTGCAAGGGGTGTGGGCTGGACCCCAAGGGCCTGCAGAGTGGCTGGGGCTGGCTGTGCTTCCTAGGAATTCAATGCTGCGGCAGAGGAGGGCTGGGCTCCTTGTAGGTATCCTGTTGAGATGGCGCCCAAAGCAATTGAGTAATCAGGATTCTTCATGCCCATGGGGAACCTTTCCAGGGTTGCATTCTTAAGATTCCTACATCTGTTTTTTTCTTGTAAATTTGTTTGAGTTCTTTGTAGATTCTGGATATTAGCCCTTTGTCAGATGAGTAGATTGCAAAAATTTTCTCCCATTCTGTACATTGCCTGTTCACTCTGATGGTAGTTTCTTTTGCTATGCAGAAGCTCTTTAGTTTAATTAGATCCCATTTGTCAATTTTGGCGTTTGTTGCCATTGCTTTTGGTGTTTCAGACATGAAGTCCTTGCCCATGCCTATGTCCTGAATGGTGTTGCCTAGGTTTTCTTCTAGGGTTTTTATGGTTTTAGGTCTAACATGTAAGTCTTTAATCCATCTTGAATTAATTTTTGTATAAGGTGTAAGGAAGGGATCCAGTTTCAGCTTTCTACATATGGCCTAGCCAGTTTTCCCAGCACCATTTATTAAATAGGGAATCCTTTCCCTATTTCTTCTTTTTGTCAGGTTTGTCAAAGATCAGATAGTTGTAGATATGTGGCATTATTTCTGAGGGCTCTGTTCTGTTCCATTGGTCTATATCTCTGTTTTGGTACCAGTACCATGCTGTTTTGGGTACAGTAGCCTTGTAGTATAGTTTGAAGTCAGGTAGAAACAACAAACAACCCCATCAACAAGTGGGCGAAGGATATGAACAGACACTTCTCAAAAGAAGACATTTATGCAATCAACAGACACATGAAAAAATGCTCATCATCACTGGCCATCAGAGAAATGCAAATCAAAACCACAATGAGATACCATCTCACACCACTTAAAATGGTGATCATTAAAAAGTCAGGAAACAACAGGTGCTAGAGAGGATGTGGAGAAATATGAACACTTTTACACTGTTGGTGGAACTGTAAACTAGTTCAACCATTGTGGAAGTCAGTGTGGCAATTCCTCAGGGATCTAGAACTAGAAATACCATTTGACCCAGCCATCCCATTACTGGGTATATATCCAAAGGATTATAAATCATGCTGCTGTAAAGACACATGCGCATGTATGTTTGTTGTGGCATTATTCACAATAGCAAAGACTTGGAACCCACCCAAATGTCCAACAATGATAGACTGCATTAAGAAAATGTGACACCCAGTCCTGTGCCGTAGTGACCACCCACACACATCTCAGCCCTCCTTGTTTGGTTTCTCCCTTGTAGTACTCTGCCTATCCTGCCCAGGTTTGACCTGTGAAAGTTTCTCACATCTTGAACTTTAAAAGGAAGAAAGGTAAAAGAGAGGGTGGAGCCAAGATGGCCGAATAGGAACAGCTCCGGTCTCCAGCTCCCAGCCCCAGCGACACAGAAGACGGGTGATTTCTGCATTTCTGCTTGAGGTACTGGTTTCATCTCACTAGGGAGTGCCTAACAGCGGGTGCAGGACAGTCGGTGAAGCGCACTGTGCGCGAGCCGAAGCAGGGCGAGGCATTGCCTCACTCTGGAAGCGCAAGGGGTCAGGGAGTTCCCTTTCCTAGTCAAAGAAAGGGGAAACAGATGGCACCTGGAATATCGGGTCAGTCCCATCCTAATACTGCGCTTTTCCAATGGGCCTGGAAAACGGCACACTAGGAGATTGTGTCCCGCACCTGGCTCGGAGGGTCCTATGCCCACGGAGTCTCGCTGATTGCTAGCACAGCAGTCTGAGATCAAGCTGCAAGGCGGCAGCGAGGCTGGGGGAGGGGCGCCCGCCATTGCCCAGGCTTGCTTAGGTAAACAAAGCAGCCAGGAAGCTCGAACTGGGTGGAGCCCACCACAGCTCAAGGAGGCCTGCCTGCCTCTATAGGCTCCACCTCTGGGGGCAGGGCACAGACAAACAAAAACTCAGCAAGAACCTCCACAGACTTAAAGGTCCCTGTCTGACTGACAGCTTTGAAGAGAGTAGTGGTTCTCCCAGCACGCAGCTGGAGATCTGAGAACGGACAGACTGCCTCCTAAAGTGGGTCCCTCACCCCTGAGCAGCCTAACTGGGAGGCACCCCCCCAGTAGGGTCAGACTGACACCCCATTCAACTGGGTACTCCTCTGAGACAAAACTTTCAGAGGAACTATCAGACAGCTGAATTTGTGGTCTCACGAAAATCCTCTGTTCTGCAGCCACCGCTGCTGACACCCAGCCAAACAGGGTCTGGAGTGGACCTCTAGTAAACTCCAACAGACCTGCAGCTGAGGGTCCTGTCTGGTAGAAGGAAAACTAACAAACAGAAAGGACATCCACACCAAAAACTCATCTGTACATCACCATCATCAAAGACAAAAAGTAGATAAAACCACAAAGATGGGGAAAAAACAGAGCAGAAAAACTGGAAACTCTAAAAAACAGAGCACCTCTCCTCCTCCAAAGGAACGCAGTTCCTCACCAGCAACGGAACAAAGCTGGATGGAGGATGACTTTGATGAGTTGAGAGAAGAAGGCTTCAGACGATCAAACTACTCTGAGCTACGAGAGGAAATTCAAAACAATAGCAAAGAAGTTAAAAACTTTGAAAAAAAATTAGAAGGATGGATAACTAGAATAACCAATGGAGAGAAGGGCTTAAAGGAGCTGATGGAGCTGAAAGCCAAGTTTCGAGAACTACGCGAAGATTGCAGAAGCCTCAGTAGCAGATGCGATCAACTGGAAGAAAGGGTATCGCTGATGGAAGATGAAATGAATGAAATGAAGAGAGAAGGGAAGTTTAGAGAAAAAAGAATAAAAAGAAATGAACAAAGCCTCCAAGAAATTTGGGACTATGTGAAAAGACCAAACCTACGTCTGATTGGTGTACCTGAAAATGATGGGGAGAATGGAACCAAGTTGGAAAACACTCTGCAAGATATTATCCAGGAGAACTTCCCCAATCTAGCAAGGCAGGCCAGCATTCAGATTCAGGAAATACAGAGAACGCCACAAAGATACTCCTCGAGAAGGGCAACTCCAAGACACATAATTGTCAGATTCACCAAAGTTGAAATGAAGGAAAAAATGTTAAGGGCAGCCAGAGAGAAAGGTCGGGTTACCCACAAAGGGAAGCCCATCAGACTAACAGCTGATCTCTC
>NW_026652320.1:793179-796254 GCF_009828535.3 Hylobates moloch
TTAAGGGCAGCCAGAGAGAAAGGTCGGATTACCCACAAAGGGAAGCCCATCAGACTAACAGCTGATCTCTCAGCAGAAACTCTACAAGCCAGAAGAGAGTGGGGGCCGATATTCAACATTCTTAAAGAAAAGAATTTTCAACCCAGAATTTCCTATCCTGCCAAACTAAGCTTCATAAGTGAAGGAGAAATAAAATGCTTTACAGACAAGCAAACGCTGAGTGATTTTGTCACCACCAGGCCTGCCCTAAAAGAGCTCCTGAAGGAAGCACTAAACATGGAAAGGAACAACCGGTTCCAGCCACTGCAAAAACATGCCAAATTGTAAAGACCATCGAGGCTAGGAAGAAACTATAGCAACTAACGAGCAAAATAACCAACTAACATCATAATGACAGGATCAGATTCACACATAACAATATTAACGTTAAATGTAAATGGGCTAAATGCTCCAATCAAAAGACACAGACTGGCAAACTGGATAAGGAGTCAGGACCCATCAGTGTGCTGTATTCAGGAAACCCATCTCACGTGCAGAGACACACATAGACTCAAAATAAAGGGATGGAGGAAGATCTATCAAGCAACTGGAAAACAAAAAAAGGCAGGGGTTGCAATCCTAGTCTCTGATAAAATAGACTTTAAACCAACAAAGATCAAAAGAGACAAAGAAGGCCATTACATAATGGTAAAGGGATCAATTCAACAAGAAGAGCTAACTATCCTAAATATATATGCACCCAACACAGGAGCACCCAGATTCATAAAGCAAGTCCTCAGTGACCTACAAAGGGACTTAAACTCCCACACAATAATAATGGGAGATTTTAACACCCCACTGTCAGCATTAGACAGATCAACGAGACAGAAAGTTAACAAGGATATCCAGGAATTGAACTCAGCTCTACATAAAGTGGACCTAATAGACATCTACAGAACTCTCCACCCCAAGTCAACAGAATATACATTTTTTTCAGCACCACACCACACCTATTCCAAAATTGACCACATAGTTGGAAGTAAAGCTCTCCTCAGCAAATGTAAAAGAACAGAAATTATAACAAACTGTCTCTCAGACCACAGTGCAATCAAACTAGAACTCAGGATTAAGAAACTCACTCAAAACCGCTCAACTACATGGAAACTGAACAACCTGCTCCTGAATGACTATTGGGTACATAATGAAATGAAGGCAGAAATAAAGATGTTCTTTGAAACCAACGAGAACAAAGACACAACATACCAGAATCTCTGGGACACATTCAAAGCAGTGTGTAGAGGGAAATTTATAGCACTAAATGCCCACAAGAGAAAGCAGGAAAGATCCAAAATTGACACCCTAACATCACAATTAAAAGAACTAGAAAAGCAAGAGCAAACACATTCAAAAGCTAGCAGAAGGCTAGAAATAACTAAAATCAGAGCAGAACTGAAGGAAATAGAGACACAAAAAACCCTTCAAAAAATTAATGAATCCAGGAGCTGGTTTTTTTGAAAAGATCAACAAAATTGATGGACCGCTAGCAAGACTAATAAAGAAGAAAAGAGAGAAGAATCAAATAGATGCAATAAAAAACGAAAAAGGGGATATCACCACCGATCCCACAGAAATACAATCTACCATCAGAGAATACTACAAACACCTCTATGCAAATAAACTAGAAAATCTAGAAGAAATGGATAAATTCCGCGACAAATACACCCTCCCAAGTCTAAACCAGGAAGAAGTTGAATCTCTGAATAGACCAATAACAGGTTCTGAAATTGTGGCAATAATCAATAGCTTACCAACCAAAAAGAGTCCAGGACCTGAGGATTCACAGCTGAATCCTACCAGAGGTACAAGGAGGAACTGGTACCATTCCTTCTGAAACTATTCCAATCAATAGAAAAAGAGGGAATCCTCCCTAACACCTTTTATGAAGCCAGCATCGTCCTGATACCAAAACCTGGCAGAGACATAACCAAAAAAGAGAATTTCAGACCAATATCCTTGATGAACATTGATGCAAAAATCCTCAATAAAATACTGGCAAACCGAATCCAGCAGCACATCAAAAAGCTTATCCACCATGATCAAGTGGGCTTCATCCCTGGGATGCAAGGCTGGTTCAACATATGCAAATCAATAAATGTAATCCAGCATATAAACAGAACCAAAGACAAAAACCACATGATTATCTCAATAGATGCAGAAAAGGCCTTTGACAAAATTCAACAACCCTTCATGCTAAAAACTCTCAATAAATTAGGTATTGATGGGATGTATCTCAAAATAATAAGAGCTATCTATGACAAACCCACAGCCAATATCATACTGAATGGGCAAAAACTGGAAGCATTCCCTCTGAAAACTGGCACAAGACAGGGATGCCCTCTCTCACCGCTCCTATTCAACATAGTGCTGGAAGTTCTGGCCAGAGCAATCAGGCAGGAGAAGGAAATAAAGGGTATTCAATTAGGAAAAGAGGAAGTCAAATTGTCCCTGTTTGCAGATGACATGATTGTATATCTAGAAAACCCCATTGTCTCAGCCCAAAATCTCCTTAAGCTGATTAGCAACTTCAGCAAAGTCTCAGGATACAAAATTAATGTACAAAAATCACAAGCATTCTTGTACACCAATAACAGACAAACAGAGAGCCAAATCATGAGTGAACTCCCATTCACAATTGCTTCAAAGAGAATAAAATACCTAGGAATCCAACTTACAAGGGATGTGAAGGACCTCTTCAAGGAGAACTACAAACCACTGCTCAATGAAATCAAAGAGGATACAAACAAATGGAAGAACATTCCATGCTCATGGGTTGGAAGAATCAATATCGTGAAAATGGCCATACTGCCCAAGGTCATTTATAGATTCAATGCCATCCCCATCAAGCTACCAATGACTTTCTTCACAGAATTGGAAAAAACTACTTTAAAGTTCATATGGAACCAAAAAAGAGCCCGCATCGCCAAGTCAATCCTAAGCCAAAAGAACAAAGCTGGAGGCATCACGCTACCTGACTTTAAACTATACTACAAGGCTACAGTAACCAAAACAGCATGGTACTGGTACCACAACAGAGAC
>NW_026652320.1:801254-802032 GCF_009828535.3 Hylobates moloch
ATTAAACTAAGGAGCTTCTGCACAGCAAAAGAAACTACCATCAGAGTGAACAGGCAACCTACAGAATGGGAGAAAATTTTTGCAACCTACTCATCTGACAAAGGGCTAATATCCAGAATCTACAATGAACTCAAACAAATTTACAAGAAAAAAACAAACAACCCCATCAAAAAGTGGGCAAAGGATATGAACAGACACTTCTCAAAAGAAGACATTTATGCAGCCAAAAGACACATGAAAAAATGCTCATCATCACTGGCCATCAGAGAAATGCAAATCAAAACCACAATGAGATACCATCTCACACCAGTTAGAATGGCGATCATTAAAAAGTCAGGAAACAACAGGTGCTGGAGAGGATGTGGAGAAATAGGAACACTTTTACACTGTTGGTGGGACTGTAAACTAGTTCAACCATTGTGGAAGTCAGTGTGGCGATTCCTCAGGGATCTAGAACTAGAAATACCATTTGACCCAGCCATCCCATTACTGGGTATATACCCAAAGGACTATAAATCATGCTGCTATAAAGACACATGCACACGTATGTTTATTGCAGCACTATTCACAATAGCAAAGACTTGGAACCAACCCAAATGTCCAACAATGATAGACTGGATTAAGAAAATGTGGCACATATACACCATGGAATACTATGCAGCCATAAAAAATGATGAGTTCATGTCCTTTGTAGGGACATGGATGAAACTGGAAAACATCATTCTCAGTAAACTATCGCAAGGACAAAAAACCAAACACCGCATGTTCTCACTCATAG
>NW_026652320.1:802082-814207 GCF_009828535.3 Hylobates moloch
CACATGTACCCTAAAACCCTAAAGTATAATAAAAAAAAAAAAAAGAAAAGAAAATGTGACACATACACACCATGGAATACTATGCAGCCATAAAAAACGGTGAGTTCATGTCCTTGGTAGGGACATGGATGAAGCTGGAAACCATCATTCTGAGCAAACTATCACAAGGACAAAAAAATAAACACCGTGTGTTCTCACTGATAGGTGGGAACTGAACAATGAGAACACTTGGACACAGGAAGGGGAACATCACACACCGGGGCCTGTCGTGGGGTGGGGGGAGTGGGGAGGGATAGCATTAGGAGATACACCTAATGTAAATGACGAATTAATGGGTGCAGCACACCAACATGGCACATGTATACATATGTAACAAACCTGCACGTTGTGCACATGTACCCTAAAACAAAGTATAATAATAAAAAAAAAAGATTCCTACATCTACATTGCAAGGTTCAATCCAAGCCTTCTACACTCTCCAGATTCAATTTTGTGCCTCAGGTTCTCACTATTTGGTATTTCACATTGTCTGCTGCTACCTACTCAATACCTACTGTGTTGCCGCCTTCCCCCACTCCCTGAGCTATTTCTACAGTGGAAAGATGAAACCAGAGAAGAGTCAGTAAACACTTTGCACCTGACCCTCCCTCCCTGCCACAACCACTGCTTTGTGCTATGCTGAGAAGCTCCCTGTCTCTGGCCTTCATCTGTTGATAGCAGAAAACAGGGACAATGCGAAGTATTCCTGAGAAAAAGAACCAAAACGACTGCTGTTTCCTATGTTACACTCTCTATGATAAACCTTGTGCTCAAAAGTGGTGAACATGGCCAAGAGAAGGCCAGAATTCTTGAAGCAATGACAGGTGCAGCCTCTACAGGGGACCTCCATAGTGCTGGGGAGAATATTCAGCATGGACAGGGATTCATTCCCTATTGAATCCATGGCAATAAAGCTCTGTGTCATATGTTCTTTCAATCAAGCCAGGGCCTTCTGTCTTTTTGAGACTCAACACAAGTGAGATGGGGGACACCAGGATGAGGCAAGAAGAGATTGGCTGGGTCTTTTGCGAACAAGATCAAATTTGCTATATGATACAGGATAAAGTAGCAGGTGCTAAACAGGAAGTAACTGAGATCACTGAAGGGGAATACAATGCCAGACATTTTTTTTTTCAAATTTTCTTCTATTTGATTCTGTGTAAATATTATAACTATAGTCAAGAATATCTTTCTAATGTTGATGAACTGGGATTTGGGGAGGGAAGAGAACTTTCTCATCAAAGGTGAGGAGAAGCCAAAGCCACAGAAGAGCAGCTCCAGCCCCTGGCTGCCCCAGGCTGAGGCATCCAGCTGTGGACACTCACTCATGGCTAGACGCTGCAGATTTCCCGGAAACTCCAGGGCCCAATTTGGGTTGATGAATCCCTTTGTTTTGATGGAGGGAACAAGGTGTTTTCATTTATTCCTTTAAAAAAAATTTTTTTTTTTTTTTGAGATGGAGTCTCACTCTGTCGCCCAGGCTGGAGTACAATGGCACTATCTTGGCTCACTGCAACCTCCGCCTCCCAGGTTCAAGTGATTCTCCTGCCTAAGCCTCCCCAGTAGCTGGGATTACAGGCATGCACCACCACCCCCAGCTAATTTTTCTATTTTTAGTAGAGACGGGGTTTCACCATGTTGACCAGGCTGGTCTCGATCTCCTGACCTCATGATCTACCTGCCTTGGCCTCCCAAAGTGCTGGGATTACAGCAGTGAGCCACTGCACCTGGCCTTAAATTTTTCTTACCTTTTTTTTTTTTTTCTTTTTTTGAGGTGGAGTCTTGCTCTGTCACCCAGGCTGGAGTGTAATGGCGCAATCTCAGCCCACTGCAACCTCCGCCTCCCGTGTTCAAGCGATTCTCCTGCCTCAGCCTCCCAAGTAGTTGGGATTACAGGCACCCACCACCATCCCTGGCTATTTTTTTTTTTTCAGTAGAGATAGGGTTTCGCCATGTTGGTCAGGCTGGTCTCAAAATCCTGACCTCAGGTGATCCACCCACCTCGGGCCTCCCAAAGTGCCGAGGTTACAGGTGTTGAGCCACCGCGCCCAGCCTTAATCTTTTCTTTTCAATTTTTAATCAGTAAAGTAACTCATGCTTGTGGCAACTGAAACAAATGTTGATATTTATCTTTCCTTAAATGTATATAGTTTTATTTTCTTTAAAACAGGGTTATCTACACATATGACTTTACATCTTACTTTTTCCATTTAACTCCTCCAAGTCAATGCATACAGATCAAACTCTTTTTAAGTAGCTACATCCCAGTGTGAACTTGATATTTTATTCCATTATTTCCAATTTAAGGAATACTCCAATTATTTTCTGCTGTGTTGTGGTTTATTTGATTTATGTCTTGGCTACTATACACATTACTGGATTAAGCATCTTTACAGATACATCCTTACACAAGGGACCTTTCTTTTCTGAAGGAAACGTTCAAAAATGGAATTGCTTGGAAATAGTGATGTGTTCTTTTTAAAATAGATATTACCAAATTACTTTCTGAAATTAGAAATCCACCCCCCACCAAAAGCAAAATATGAAAATGTCAGTCTTCCCACATCTTCATCAGTACTCCCCTTTTATTATGACTTTGGCTGTTTTCTAAAGAATTTGCACCCAGGGAAAAATAAGAAAGTGGGTTACCCCTCCAACCTCAGCCCGCAGTGCGTCAGCTTCACCAGCTTCTTTACACACAAATATCACCCAAGGTCCACCGTCTTTCCAGAAGTTTGAAAAGCCATTCAAGGCCAGGTACAGTGTAATCCCAGCACTTTGGAATTTCGAGGTGGGAGGATTGCTTAAGCCCAGGAGTTCGAGACCAGCCTGGGCAACATGGCAAAAACCCATCTTTACAAACAAATACAAAAATTAGCCAGGTGTGGTGGCACACACCTGTAGTCCCAGCTACTTGGGGGGCTGAGGTGGGAGGATCACTTGAGCCCGGGAGGTCGAGGCTGCAGTGAGCTGTGACTGCACCACTGCACTCCAGCCTGGGTGACAGAGCGAGACCCTGCCTCCAAAAATAAAGAAAGAAAAAAAAGAAAAGCCATTCAAGTGCATATTTTGTAGCAGACCCTATGATGCAGCCCCGGATCCTTTTTTCAGGAATGAAAGACCTTGTCCCCCAGCTTCTGAAAGTGACATAGAGGCCAGCCCCAGCAGTCAGCCACTGGGGAGATGCCTCAGCTGCAGGAAAAGTCCCCTCCTCAAGGTCAAGTCATAGCCCTGCTTGATACAAGGGTATAAATGCCAGGTTCTCTGGTTTCAACTCAGGACAGTTCTGCAGGGTCACCCCATCTTTAGACCTGCCACAGGGTCTATGCTACAGCTTCCCTGAGACTACCACAGTTGGACAGTCCCTAATAAACTTCCCACATGCTAGTCTCTGTCTCAGAGTCGGCTTCTCACACAACCCAGAAATGAGACGCACATTTTAAAAGAAAGGAAGTCCCACACAGTACTCATTCGGAGTATCCAACTTAGAGAATTCATGACATAAAGTTCTTTTGATTTTGGTGGGCTGATTCTCCCATCTGACGCCTCTGACAAACGAAGACCCCACACATGTGTACCTCTATATTTACTAGATTATACCTTCCCAGAATAGTCATGTTCATCATTGTTGTAAAAGAAACTTGATAGTAGTAGGTAATTCACCAGAACACTTTTTCATTTTTGCCAATCATTAGGTGAAAAATTGGTTTTCACAGTGTTCTTTTAATTGGCATTTCCCCAACAGCTATGGGATGAGAATGTTTTTAAGTGTTTATTTTATTACCTGTTCATATACTTTTCCCATTTTTCCTTTTGTTTCACCTGTAATTTTTCTTATTAATTGGTAATAAATGTTTGGATATATGTTGCTTTCTTGACTTTTTAAATGGTGACTTTCATCCCTTTTAACACATTATGTGTTGGTTTTTCCAGAATTACTTCAGTTTTAGTTTTAAAAATCCATATATACAGAAGCATACAAAGAAGAAGGTAATAACAAAATTTTTCCACTTTGAAGTTCTTAATTTTTCCTGGAAATTCTTCCATTCTCAATTTTCATAATTCAGATAATCTTATTTCAAGCTTTACATCTGGTTTTGAATTCTTGGTTTTTCACATAATATCCTATCATAAGCATTTCCCTGGCCCATTAAAAGCCTTAATAAACATATTTTAAGTGTTATCAAATGAAAAACTATTATTTAATTTAATCCCTTCAGAAGTGTCAGAAATGTGGATCATTCCCAGTTTCTACCTATTATAAATGATATTACTATAAGCTTCATGTGCATAAATATGTTTGCATTCCTAGTTGTTTCCTTACATTCTCAAGAGTGAAATTGAGTTAAACGTATTAAGAAAGTAAAGGAATAAAGAATGATTATTCCACAGGCAAAGCAGTGGCATAGACCACTGTCACTCATTTTTATGGTTATTTCTTGACTATATACAAAACAAGGGGTGGATTATTCATGAGTTTTCTGGGACGGGGCGGGGGGGGGGCAATTCCTGGAACTAAGTTTCCTCCCTATTTTAGACCATATAGGGTAACTTTCTGACATTGCCATGGCATTTGTAAACCGTCAGGGTGCTGATGGGAGTGTCTTTTAGCATACTAATACATTATAATTAGCATATAATCAGCTGTGAGGATGACCAGAGGTCACTCCCATCACCATCTTGGTGTTGGTGGGCTTTGGCTGGCTTCTTTACTGAGAACTGTTTTATCAGCAAGGTCTTTAAGACCTTTATCTTGTACTAACCTCCTATCTCATCCTGTGACTTAGAATGCCTAGCCTCCTGGGAATGCAGCTTTGACCCACCCTCTATATGAGATGGAGTCGCTCTGGTTCCAAAGCCTCTGACATTTCCCCCTTCCCTTTTATAAGAGAACCCTTAATCCTAAGGGTTGTAGAGAGACAAAGATCCATCTTCTGTAACTTCTTCAGGCTGAATGGGGCGATCGTATTCCTGCCTGTTAGGGTCTCTTGTATTCAGGGTAGAGAAGAGCTCAGTCAGAAAGCATCAGTATGTCAAGGGCCACTCATAACTCAAGTTCTGACAAAAGACGAATCCAAAGTTGGCCAATCATTGCTGCAGTCTATTTCCTTTGGGTTGGAGGTCTCAGTATATCATCCTTTCATGGTTCACCAGAAAGATGTTATCAGAAAGGGGTCCAGATCCAGACCTCAAGAGAGGTTCTTGGATCTCACACAAGAAAAAATTTGAGGCGAATCCATAGAGTAAAGTGAAAGCAAGTTTATTAAGAAAGAAGGAATAAAGAATGGCTACTCCATAGACAGAGCAGCCAAAACATAGAAACATTTAAAGGCTTTTGTTATATAGCTCAGCTCATTTTGGGGACTCATTTGCAAACCAATGTTTTACATCTGAAAAGAAATAGTGCAGTGAAAGCATCACACTCAAGCTGGTCCAGGCTTTGGTGGTTGTGGTAGTAGTGGCTTGGGTTATTCAATATAAACGTATATTACATTTGCTGTCTACAAGAGACTATTTTAGGCACGAGAGGGGTGTGAATAAGGGTGACAGGATCCTGGCCTCAAAGAGGAAAGGATCTGGGAGAAAGATGAACAATCATTGATCAGATATGACACACACAAAAATTCAAACAAATCCTCAACAAAATTTTAAGTCAGTGCGTGGAGGGGGTACTGTGGTAAAACTAGGCAGTTGGGAAGATAACTTGTTATATTGTGGTCTCAAAAACCTCCTGAAGGGCACTGGGGCCTTTTTTTCATAATCAATAGTAGCAGTACTGTACATTTATACCAAGTCTAGGATTTGGAAAGTGGTTTGAGGATTTTCCATAATTTCCTAGGTTTATGGGTTTTGCAGCTTCGCTTTTATGATCTCCTGTTGGCCACCACTTGGTTTCCTTGTTACCAAGTCATTGGCACGCAGCCTCCATATTTTTCCGGTTGTTTTTACAGCAGCCCATTCTGCACCAGGGGCTTGAGGACTGCACTGTGTCTTCAAGGCGGGGGCCACTTACATTCGTTGCTGGTTTAGGCTGTTTGCTACTCGCCCCCGGAGGAGGCTCTAGGGGATGGAGAGAGACCTGCCTTGCTGGCTTCCGGGAGTACATGCTTTTTCCCCTACTCAAAAGCTGAAGGGACCTTCAACACCACAACCAAACTTGAACAACTTAAAGACAGCGCTGTGTGACGGCCCTAGAGTCAGAAGTTCTGAATTTGACCTTGGTTTCCCCACTTAGCAGCCATCTGATCTGGAAAACCTGCTTACACCTCCCACCTTTCTTTCGTCAACTGTAACACAGAGCCAAGAAGGATCACGGAACGACAAAAAGATAATGGATAGGAAAACACTTAAAAAGAGGAAATTGTCTTTGAAATATCAACATTTATTATGTTTTTAAAAATCTAAATGAAAGATTTTGTAGTCCCTCCTCTCTGAACAAGTTTTGATGTCCACACTAGGGGCATTGGGGGACACTGATGTATTCCTTGTCAATTTTAAAATGCATGGTTTAAAGTGATGTGACAGAAGAACCATTCTTCGAGCTTCATGCTGTCCCTGGAGAGGCAGACTTTAGCTAGCTAAAAACACATTTGAGTGTGTGGCTAAGGTTTTAAAAGTTAAGGGGAAATAGGCCGGGACACAGTGGCTCAAGCCTGCGATCCCAGCACTTTGGGAAGCCAAGCAGGTGGATCACCTGAAGTCAGGAGTTTGAGACCAGTCTGGCCAACACAGCAAAATCCCATCACTACTAAAAATACAAAAAATTAGCCAGGCATGGTGGTATGCGCCTGTAGTCCCAGCTCCTTGGGAGGTTGAGACCAAAGAATCGCCTGAACCCAAGAATCGTGCCATTGCACTCCAGCCTGGGCAACAGAGTGAGACTCCATCTCAAAATAAGTAAATAAATAAGTTAAGGGGAAATTTGGAAGGAAGGCTAAGTGGAAAAGTTTCTTTAGGGTTTACAAGTTGATACCAGACTTCTCTCCTTAACCACACAGACTTCCAAGCCATTGGCAATTATCTTCCACTCCTTGGTCTATAAAAGGGGCATTCAGGGAGCAGATAATGACATGGTTGGTGGGGGAATCAGATACTCAGCCAGGCTTCTGGACAAATGAAGTTCAAAGGATGTGCCAGCAGAGATTTTCAAACAAGAGCTTCTACTTTGTGAGCCTGAGAAGAAACCCGCAGACTTGTTGTTTTATCCCACTTTCACTGGTTAGAAAAAACACTCATAAAACATACACTTTCTACACACCAAGTGAAGGAAATATTACCCCCAAGTGATTTAGTTAGGCACACCTGGAAGCCAACTCAAAGAGACTACACTTTCACCCAGAGAAGCTCAGGGAAGAGAGAAAAGGGACTAGAACATGCTCCCCAGTCCATCTCCCCACCCTGTCGCCACCCAGCCATATCATCTATTCCACCACAGCCCCTGAGAGCAAGACTGAGGCCTCCAGCCCCACCCCTCCCTCTCCATCCTCACACACACGCCCTGGGCCAGCCTATGGAGGTGTTGCATGGATTGGCCTCCCTGGCTGTTCACCCCACTCCACTCCCCATCTGCCTTCAAGGATCCTCCCCTGAGCTTAGCAACCTCTGGAGACCCCTAACTGTTCAAGAGTGAAGCCCAGGTCCCCACACCTGATGTCTCCCAAGCACTCCCACCCGCCACTAGGCAGTGCCCAGCCCCCAGCTTTGCTCTCCCCGGGGCTTCCTCTCACAGCTCTTCCCTACAGATCCTCTTTCTACCTGCAGCCCTGAGATTCCCACGCCTGCCTGCACTTGAGAGAGGGTCCAGGCAATTCCCAGGACGCCCTATATATAACTCAGCTCCTGCTCTGTGAATTCACAGCCCTGGTCAAGCAGAGCATGCGGAGCCCTGCCTGCTCCCCGCCCAAAATGAGTGGTATTTTTAGAGGGACTGCAGAGTGAAAAAGGTCAGCACAAGCTGCAGTGGCAAATCCATAGAGTAAAAACACTTAAGTGGAAAATAATAATAATGATGAGAGCTAGTGCTTTCAAAGGTGCCTTCCTATTTGCATGTGCTTTCACATCCATCATCCCTCTGACTCCACATCATTCAGTGGGGAAAGGAAGCAGGTGTTTGCTCCATTTTACAGACAAGAGAAATACAAAGCTGGAGGAAGTTAAGCACCTGCGGCAGAACCCAAAACTTGGGGGCTTTTAGTGCTCAAGGCATCTTCAGCTTCTGGCAATGAAGAGCAAGCACTGGTGGGAGCAGGCAGGTTGAGCCCACCCTGCTGGCCTCCTTTCAGGTTCCAGGCCACCCTGCCCAGCACAGCCAGCCAGCAAAGGCAGCAGGCCCACCTGCAAGAGACAGCACAAGACTCACCCCTCAGCAAACTGAAGCACGTTGTAAAACAGAATGTCCCAGAGAACAATGTGGAGGTTGGCATCCTGATTAGAGACTCCTGTGGAGTGAGGCATGGCTACCACTAACAACAAACCATAAAAGCCGAGCTGCAAGAGTTATGACCCTCCATCCTCCAGGGAAGCAATAAAACCACACTCCACGTCTTCTGGACTGGGCACAAATGGAAGGCCGGTATTGATCATAGACAAAACAAATCAGCCACATACCTTCCCCGCAGCATTTCCCTCCTCCTCTCCCCGACACCCTAAGAGGCAGGTTTTGCCATGTGTAGTTGGCTCTTCTTTCTTCCAACAAGTGGGAAGAATCTGGTCTGGAAGGTGGCTCCTGCCAAGAGCAGAGCCAGCACATGGACCTGAGGATGGGGGTTCTGAGCAGCTGTCTGTGGTCAAGGGCTTGCACCAGATAAAAACGCTAGGGCTGCCCTCTTTGGCAGAAGGAAGGGAGCCAGGGTCCAGGCATGGTGGCTCACACCTGTAATGCTAGCACTTTGGGAGGCCAAGGCAGGCAGATCACTTGAGGCCAGGAGTTCAAGAACAGCCTGGCCAACATGGTGAAATCTCATCTCTACTACTAATACAGAAGTTAGCCAGGTGTGGTGGTGCACACCTGTAATCCCAGCTACTTGGGAGGCTGAGGCAGGAGAACTGCTTGAACCCGGAAGGCGGAGGTTGCAGTGAGCAGAGATTGTGCCACTGTACTCCACCCCGGGCAACAGAGCGAGACTGTCTCAAAGAAAACAAATAATAATAAAAGGAAGAAGGGGAGCTAGGGAGGACACCCCTCTAGCTCTTCACCTTAGGCGCAGCACCTCTCTCCCGCAGGCTGCACCCTCTCTGGCAGATACAGGTAGGGGTCAGGGGCTCTGACGCTGCCCAACCTCACAGGAACAAGAAGGGGATTTCCTCTGCATCCCACATGAGCTGGAATGTGGGGGCCCATTTTTCAGGGCCATCTTACTGTTTTCTCCTTCTATTTCTAGCTCCAAAGCTTTGCTGTCTTCTTAGGAACTCATTTGTCCTCCTAGGAAGAGAAAGGTGGGCAACTCTTACGGAGTATTCATCAAAGGAAAAGGGCCCTAAGATGGGAAGGAGACACCAATATCACAGTACTCCCGCAAACACTGACTCATCAGCTCCTGAGGTAGCCCTAAGGAGCAAATGGAAAAACCAGGATTAGGATTAGCATTAGGATTGCTATGGGTATATGTGGTGGAATTGGTATTGCCATTAGTATTTGGATTCATATTAGTATTTGTATCCATATTGGTATTGGTATGAGTCTTAGCACTTTATGAGGACAAATGGTGGGTGTCACTAACAGCTGGAAAGTCCAGTGCTGCCCCATCTTGTACTCTATTCTCCATACATACTGGAGATTTTCTTTGGCAGGAAGCACAAACATAAAGGCTCTTGAGTTCTGTTTAACCGCGGCCAGCATGGGATGGCAGTGCACCCTCCTGGGGCTCCAAGAGGAGAATAGTACAAGCTAGGTCTTAAGCACAGCTCCCAAAACTTGCATCAGGTCAGGGTTACAGCAAGACAGTGGGAAATAAGGCCAGATATGAGGACAGGAGGCCAGAGTCAATTCTGAATGACATCATAGGATACAATAAGGATTCTTCCTATAAAAATGGATCATCATTCAGGTCCTGGAAGCTCTCTTAAGTCCCAGGATCCAGGGCCAGGACCCTTTCTCTTGCCCCCACCACACCACCACTCACCTGCATGCACACACACACACAACCACACACATTCTGCAGTGAGCCTCAGTCACCTGACGTCACTCTATTGCTTTGAGAACATTCGGAGAGCAGAACATTCGCAAGCTTTTTAACTTAGCCAGGGTGAGCTTGAGGCTTGTTCCACAGGCGTCTGTCCCAGGCTGGCTGTGATACCTCATTCACGGAGACTCTACACCACCTCAGCACTTCTTTGTGACAAGAAACCAAAGCCTCCAGGCTTCCTAAAGCATCAACAGGCTTGCTCTTTATGGGGCCCTTTAGCCCGTGATCAGCCCTGAAGTGCAGAGGTCTTTTGTGGGTAACAGGACCCAAGGTACCTTAGTCGCCTTCAGTATCAGATGTCCTTCCAGGAAGGGCCAGCACCTCCCATCCAATCTTACTTTCACCTCACATCATGCATGGGAGGCCTTGGTATGAGACTTCACATCTCTGGGACTTTCCACCACAGGAAGCCAATACAAAGCCAAGGGTTTCCTTCTTTCATGTTATTTCATGACATAAAAGAAATCACTCACCCAGGGAGCTAGAGTCTGAAAAATCTGCATGTTCCCCCACATTAGCACCCCTTTGATCTGTAAGGATGCAGAGGGAGGCATACTGCACTAGACTGTGGCAGCAGCTTCATCCTTTCCAGTTCATTTCCTCCTTCCTGCTTTGTGAGCATAGATTCTCACACATACCTGGAAACCAGGTAAGAATCTGGACCAGTAAAATACGTGATTTCTGGAAGCCCATTAGCAATCAAGCTCTGGTATTAGAGTTAAACCTTTGATATCAAAAACAAAGCTGCTTGTGCTTCTATTTCACAGCACTAGAAAGAGTTCTAGAATTTTCCAACAAATGATATCTGAGAGCATCATTTTACAGGTGAGAAAATGTAGGGATTCATTTCTCAAAGTACAATCCTCTGGCCAGTGGCATCAGTACCACCTGTGGGCAGATTCTTTAGATTCCTCCACCCCAGGTTAGCTGAAGCTGGATTCGCAGTGGAAAGGCCTAGGAATCTGCATTCTAAACAGACTCCACCCCCACACCCCAGGCAATTTGTACACCTGACAATGGTCTAGAAGTATAGCTGGCTCATACAGTTCTGAGACCATAACCACCACAATATTGAGGAGACATCAATCTGGATAGCCTCAGAGGCCCTTTTCCTCTCCACTTCGAAGCTTAGCAAGGAGCTAGAGCAGCAGGTCTGTGCTAACCAAGGAAGACTATCTCTTCCTGGTCACAGAGCCCCAGAGGTGCCACTTCCTCAACCAGGGAGCTCCACTGATCCATAGAGGTCCTTTGCCCTTCAGACCCCATCACAGGCAATGAACATCATGCTACTGGAGCTCTTCCCATGGTGTATAGTCCTGCAAGGTCCAGCCCAGACATGCCTCTCATTTTATTCCCTCAACAAACACATATCGAAGGAGCTCTGTGCCAGGCATTGTGCTAGGTAGCAGCAACATAATGAAAAAATGGAATGGCATCCAAAAGTGGGGCTCAGTATAGAAAAGCCTGAGAATTGCTCCTCTAGCCCATGGGTTAGAGATTAGGTTGGAAAAGCCTTCAGAACTGGGAACCTCCCAGACAGGAGGTGGAAAAGGAAAGAGCTCCTCTCAGGATGGCCCTGAAGGGAATATCAGGGAACACAGCCTTAAAAGGGTCCTAAAACTGTGTCTCATGACCATCTGTATGGCCTCAGTCTCGGGAAATCGCCTGGGGAATGGTAGACAATTTGGAAGTGCAATCATGTCCACTTTCCTGCTGTCTTGCCAGCCGCACAGCAGCCATTTAAGACACAGAATTTCTTTTTGCAGCACATCTTCCCTGAAGTCTGAGTCAGCCTCACCCACATCTATACAACTGCATCAAGCCTCCTGGTCTCTCTCTCTCTCTCTCTCTCTCATACACACACACACACACACACACACACACACACACACACACACACAC